>NC_085961.1:13789805-13792305 GCF_910591565.1 Cydia splendana
GGCGTGCCTTTTCCATGTTCTCTCTTACGTCAGGCTTCCACAGGTCGAAAGTAGTGCGTATTGGCCTTCCGAACATCATTTCGTAGGGCGATCGATCTGTTGAGCGTCATGGGGTATTGCGGTATCCTCGAAGGAAGCTGTTAAGGCGTTCCTGGAGGTTAAGGCTTCTGTCACTGGCTAGCATTCGCTCCTTAAACGTGCGCACTGCGCGCTCCGCCAATCCGTTCGTTTTGGGGTGATAGGGTGTTGTTTTAATGTGTCTGATGCCTGAAACTTGGCAAAAATGGTTAAAATCTTCTGAAGTGAATTGCGGTCCGTTATCACCTACGATATATCTTGGTGTTCCAAATGTAGCAAATATGTTCTTTAATCTCTGCACTGTTGCCCTCGTCGTTGTAACGTTCGTTGGCACAATCTCTAGCCACTTCGTATAGGCGTCAATAACTATTAACCACATGTGACCTAAGAATGGCCCCGCGTAGTCTACATGTAACCTGTGCCAAGGATCCACAGGTATTCCCCACGGAAACACCGGTGCTTCATTCGTGTTGCTTCTGGACTGCTGACATAGACTGCACCTTTTTGAGAAAGTTAATATGTCTTTGTCGATGTTTGGCCAATATACGTGAAGACGTGCCAGTGACTGCATAGCTGTGATGCCGTTATGGGCGTCGTGTAGCATTTCCAGGATATATACGTCCCACTGCTGGGCACAGGCCTCCTCTCATGCGCGAGAGGGCTTGGGCTATTATATAGTCCCCACTCTAGCCCAATGCGGATTGGGGACTTCACATACACCTTTGAATTTTTTCGCAGATGTATGCGGATTTCCTCACGATGTTTTCCTTCACCGAAAAGCTAGTGGTAAATATCAAATTATATTTCGTACATAAGTTTCGAAAAACTCATTGGTACGAGTCAGGATTTGAACCCGCGACCTCCGAATTGAAAGTCAGACGTCATATATTATCCACTCGGCCACCACTGCCTGGTCTTTATAGTGTACTTGTGATGTATTATATAATAACTTTACCCAAAGCGTCTTAGTTTAGACTAAGTTTATTTGAGAATAAACTGCGTAATAAATAATAATTTTAGTTACTTATTTATCCACACTATTATAAACTAAAATACACTACAAACTATTATGTATGTAAAAGAATAGAAATACTAGCTCCATCATGCTTATGAAAGAAAACAAGGTGAGAATTAAACTATAAAAAATGACGCATGCCATGGCTAAGGACATCCGAGAAAAGAAATTAAATACGTGAGAAATATTTTTAAATAACAATGTTGATTGCAAGGTATTTCTATTTTATGCAGAAGATACCTAATAACGAATCCACTGTTCTAAATGAGTCGCTTAACTTCAAACTCGGGTAAATCCATCTGTCAGATTATGCGATTTTGGTATTAAGAAAAGGTAATAGGGTAGATATTTGCTGAGAGGGTCGAATGGATTTACCCGAGTTTGAAGTTAAGCGACACAAATGTTCTAATACAATAGGCTAGATGACAAATTTTTATTTATGGTATCAATCGATCAGGGGGCCGATTTTTGAATTTCGACCACTCGATTTCGAGTATTTCGTTAAATAATATCTCCACTACTAGGCATTTAAATTCTACTAATAGAATTGAAATCGAGTGGTCAATACCAATAGATTCTAAATTTCGATCGCTCGTATTTCAAAAATTAGCATTTCTCCGTTTTCCACCGATTTTCGAGTGACGAAATCGAGCGATCGAAATTCAAAAATCGGCCCCCAGTGTTTGTTTTTAGGATCAAATGTCTATATGGGACCCATTGCATTAAAGCAATACAAAAGTCAGAGATTATAGTCATAGTCCGACAGTCGTACTTCACTCGCGAAACGCTTCTAACAAAACGATAAGTGAACGTGACGTCAAGGTGTGGTCAATTTGGATTTCAGTGCGTCTATTTGGCGATACCCAAGACACCTTGTGACAATTTTTGTGTGGAAAAATTGAGTTACAATCAAACTGCGTACCTTGACATGGCGCAGTGGGTAGGATAACCCGACGAGGATAACTAGTATTAACCGAGCCTTTTGGGTTCCGAAAATTCAAACAATATTTATTTTATTTTTACTAAGTTAGGTACGTTAGCCGCATTGTTAAAAATCTGTATATAACCGGTGACAGCTGGTAGCTACAGATAACCAATAACGATCAAATTATTTTACTACGTCAACGACAAACAAGCATACGTTCCGTATGGTGGTAAGTGGCTACCATAGCCTAAACTTTACCAATAATAAGTATAAAAATAATAAATAGTTTTTGAAAATATGTGACGTTCCACGGGAAAAGGTACCTTATGAGGGTTTCTAGTTTCGGAGATATTAAATGTTTTGTAAAGAGGTGAAAAAATGCTCAATTTTTTTTTATTGTGTGATCTGAAACCTTAATGCCTAACGTTTGTTTACCTGTTTTTATTTTTGTTATAAGTTAGTTATAAGCCTAGTAATGTCGT
>NC_085961.1:13797305-13837305 GCF_910591565.1 Cydia splendana
TTTCCATGTTCTCTCTTACGTCAGGCTTCCACAGGTCGAAAGTAGTGCGTATTGGCCTTCCGAACATCATTTCGTAGGGCGATCGATCTGTTGAGCGTCATGGGGTATTGCGGTATCCTCGAAGGAAGCTGTTAAGGCGTTCCTGGAGGTTAAGGCTTCTGTCACTGGCTAGCATTCGCTCCTTAAACGTGCGCACTGCGCGCTCCGCCAATCCGTTCGTTTTGGGGTGATAGGGTGTTGTTTTAATGTGTCTGATGCCTGAAACTTGGCAAAAATGGTTAAAATCTTCTGAAGTGAATTGCGGTCCGTTATCACCTACGATATATCTTGGTGTTCCAAATGTAGCAAATATGTTCTTTAATCTCTGCACTGTTGCCCTCGTCGTTGTAACGTTCGTTGGCACAATCTCTAGCCACTTCGTATAGGCGTCAATAACTATTAACCACATGTGACCTAAGAATGGCCCCGCGTAGTCTACATGTAACCTGTGCCAAGGATCCACAGGTATTCCCCACGGAAACACCGGTGCTTCATTCGTGTTGCTTCTGGACTGCTGACATAGACTGCACCTTTTTGAGAAAGTTAATATGTCTTTGTCGATGTTTGGCCAATATACGTGAAGACGTGCCAGTGACTGCATAGCTGTGATGCCGTTATGGGCGTCGTGTAGCATTTCCAGGATCTGGGGTCGGAGTGTTTCTGGTATGACGAGTCTCCCGTTCCAAAGTAAGATTCCGTCTTCGTATGATATCTGGTCCCTTTTTTCATAAAACGTGTGTAGCTCGTTGGAAAGGTCTTTCTTATCTGGCCAATGCGTTATGATATAATTTTTGATGATGTTGAGCGTGTTGTCTTTGAGTGGTTGTTTTTGTAGCTCGTGTTTTATTACGGGAATGTTTTCGAGTCTAAGATGTAGTAAGTGGGCGAATTGCGGTAGCCCGGTTCTTTCTTCCAGTGTTGTGTCGTTGCATGCGATCGGTAGTCTTGATAGTGCGTCGGCGGGGGTGTTCTCTCGTGCTGCCTGGTAATGGATAGAATATTCATAGCTGTTTAAGATCATGGCCCATCTAAGGAGCCGGTTGCTAGCGATTTTGGGTGTTTCTCGATCTTGGCTGAAAATCCTTTCCAGGGGTTTATGGTCAGTTAACAGGATGAACTTTCTACCATAAAGATATTGGTGGAATTTCGTGACGGCATACACGATTCCCAATGCTTCTCTGTCGATAGTCGAGTATCGTTGTTCGACGTCGGAGAGTGTTCGCGAAGCATACGCCACGGGTCTCATCGTCTCGTTGATTTTATGGAATAAAACAGCACCAACTCCCTTCTCTGATGCGTCACTGCTGAGATATATCGGTTTGCTTTCGTCGTAGTGTACGAGCGTGTCTGATGACGTTAGGATGTTTTTGAGTTCGTTCGTTATTCTTGTGTCTTCTTCGGTCCAGTTCCACCTCTCATGTGAAGGCTGTCTATGAAACGGCCATAATATGTTAACGAGCCTAGTAGTGCTCGGAGTTCCGTTGTGTTGGCCGGGATAGGCATGTTCTTAATTGCATTGATTCTTTCTTCCGTCGGGTGTAGACCGCTGGCGTCTATTTTATGTCCTAGAAAGGTGACACTTTCCTGTAACCAAGCGCACTTATTTACTTGGCTTTTCACTCCGGCGTTTTGTAGCCTTTTGAGTACCGTTTTTACGCGTGTTAGATGTTCTTCTAAGTTATGGGCTGTTATAAGAATGTCGTCAAGATAACAAACAACACCATCAATGCCACTGAGGATCTGGTGCATTGTCCTTTGGAAAACGGCCGGCGCAAAGGAAATTCCAAATGGTAAGCGTTTGTAGCGAAAGTAGCCCTTATGTGTTGAAATCGTTAAGTATTTTCGCGATTCTGGATGGATCATCAGTTGTAGGTATGCATCTTTCAGGTCGATCTTTGTAAACAGTTGTCCTCCAGACAATTTTGATGTAATCTCTTCAAATCTGGGAAGTGGATAATCATCGGTTTGGACATGTTGGTTTATAGTAACTTTGAAGTCGGCACAAATACGGATGCTTCCGTTAGCCTTAATTGCAATGACAATTGGGGAGGCCCATTCAATTGGAGTCGACATAGTGTCAACTGGTTCTATAACTTCTTCTTGGACTAGTCGTTGTAGTTCGCTGTTCACTTGTTCACGTAAGGCGAGAGGTACCGGGCGAGGTCGGAATGTTTTGGGCGTTACGTCGTTAGGTATGTGAATCTTAGCACTATGCGCTTTTATAGTTCCAAGTTTACCGTCAAAGAGTGACTTGAATTCTTGAAGGATGTACTGTACTGCGTTGTTATGTTTTGTGTCGTGCTGGTTTGAGGTTACTGCTGCAGGTGTTTTTATATTGCACAGCCTGGCTCCAGGGGGCATAGGTAATTTGAAGCTTATGCACCAATCCAGCCCAAAAAGTGGAATATCGTTTCGTTGCGTAACGTAAACGGTCAATACCTTCTGAATGTTAAAAGCATTAACTGTTACCTCGCATGTTCCTAATGTTTCAATTTCTACTTCCGTGTAAGCCACAAGGTCCTTGCATTTCTTTAATGGTGGACGTCCAATAGAATTCCATAGGTTTTTTCCAATTACGGAATGCACTGCTCCTTTTTTGCGTTGAGTTGAGTTGGTATCATAATTTTTGTAGTTGGGTTGTTGTGTCTCTTCACAGCAAATGTGTGTATGCTCTGTTCATCAAAATCGTCATCGTCGCTGTCTGTTTGCCTTGTTATTTGTCTAGTGGTATTGTTCTGTTGTAACTTGAGTCTACCGCTGGTTATGCAGACGCTTGAAAAGTGGTTTTCTTTGCCGCAGGCATTACATCGTTTTCCTTTTGCCGGACAGTCGTTCATGTTCGTGTGAAAATCACGTCCGCAAAACATACATGTTTTTACTTTAGGAGTTTGTCGTTGAGTAGGCCGATGTGTTTTGGGCCTTATTTTGTTAACGGTTTGTTGTTCAGTACCCATCTGGGGGTTGTTTGTTAAACGTTGGCTCTGTAGTTCTGCTTGTTCAAGCTTGTTTGCTGTGGCTATAACATCGGAGAGTTTAGCACTGGTTGTTGGGTGTTCTTTAATAAGTTCTTGCTGCCATGTGCTGTTATTGATGCCGATTACCAGTTGGTCTCTTATACGTTCGTCCAGGGTGGTTCCGAATTCGCAGTATCCCGCTAATGATCTTAGCTCGAGGATGAATTGTGTGATTGTTTCTTCTGCTTTTCTGTGTCTAGTTGCAAAAGCGACTCTTTCTGAGAGGACGTACGTTTTTTTGCCTTAATATTCGTTAAGCACCTTCTTTAAGTCATCGTACGACTTCGTAGTAACGACAACTGGTCGATAGTAATCTACGAGTACCTTGAAGGCTGCAGGTCCAATCCGAGAAAGAAGAAGTTGTTTTCGTTTATCCTCAGAAGTTTGTTTGTCGAAGCCGTGAATTTGTAGTTCAATTTTGAAGCGCTGGATATAATAATCCCAGTCTTCTGTTTTGTTATCGAACGAATCGAATTGGAAACGATCAACGCGTTCGGTCATAGCTCCGTCGTCGTCGCCAAAATGTTATATTAAAACATATTTATTTTATTAATCTTGTAGTTTTATTCTGAATGTTCAGATGACATTGACAGTTGACATCATAGAGTAAAGTACGTAAGTATATAGGTTGAGGTTGACATGATACTACAAATGTCAAGGCAGGTCATGGCGATTAGCGACTAAAATACGAGTATATGACGTAATTTCCCACAATCCCTACGTTGTCAAGTTCCAAATAAAGATTTTCACACTATAACCGAACGTTGGAAGCATTTTACCGTTTTCAAACGATTTGAAATTATTAAGCGTCCGAAAAACCTGTCTCACTGGCGCTGTACCATAAACGTCTGCATTAGACGACATGACTAATGATTATGCATATATGATCTATAATTGTTTGCATTGGTTTAGTGATGACCTAATTGTGATTCAGTTTCACATTGTGATCATTTTAAAATACATAGTCCAGACGCGAATCATATATTTCATATAATTTCATTTTAACGTTATACCTTCAAATCGTATTAGTGTTATACCTCACGCATCGCGTGATGATTCCTAACAGGCCTATTCGGATTTCGAGATAATCACAAGATCTTGAGACGATTTAGAGATCAACTAGATCTACATTAGATATCGACTAGATGTGACTTGGATATCTAAGTCATAACTTGTCGAAATCTATCAAGACTTTCAAGAGGACCTCCAGAATCGCGGAAACGTCAGATTTGACATATCTATCTTACTAATATCTTTAAATTATCCGTATCGTAACTTGTTGAAGTCTAGTAGAAATCTAATTCATTTTCCGAATCGAGCCGTAAGACCCTTCCTTCCTTCGTTCAATCCTCTTTTAGTAGGGCCAGGTAGGGCTTAATTTAAATAGTTTATGAAATATGATACATTTAAATGTTATAAATAGAATAGAAAAAATAGAATATTTAAATGTTACATTTATAAATATCGTACTAAATTCCTTGCATCTTTCTTTAAATGGCCAGCTTATCACAATATAGGTTCAATCTAATGTCAATAGTTTAAATAAATAGTTGGGAATTGAATCTTGTTAAAGTACTAAGTAATACTTTATTATCTAGTACAAAATCAGTCGAAATTCTGAAAGGGACTCGGAAACAGTGGTAGCACAGTGTTGGGCATTCAAGAATAAAATCATTATTTGAATAAGAATTCGTAGGAATAAAATCATCTCGATTTTATTCCCGTCAAAAATATTCAAATAATTTTGGTCGGGAATAATTCGTATCAGAAAAAATTGAATGAGAATAACTTATTCTTAATCAAATAAATATAATCATGATTTTTAATCGAAATAATATTCCACGAATAAAAATGTAGTCCGGGTACCGTATAGGTACTAATTACGTATAGTTAGGTAGATGTAATAGTAGTTAGTCTCTTGTCTAATTTATACCTATTTTATGGTATAAAATCTTACAAATTGACTGTCGCATAACGCATAGTTTCAGTAACCGTATTATTTTTAATTTACTGACCAAATCATTAGGTTCAATTTAGCTGGTCTAAGCGCTTTGTCTCTATCACTCTTACATATTAGTGCGATAGAGAGACGGAGGTAGCGTTCCGTTGACGTAGCGCAAACGATTGGCATATTGGCTACGAACCCAAGATGCCTAGCCAAGATGCCAATTTTTGTTTTTATTTTAATAACCGAATCATTAGGTAAATTTAGCTGTTCTGGGGGCCTAGCCAACATGCCAATCGCTTGCGCTCCAACAACGAAGCGCTTTCTGTCTCTATCACTCTTACATATTAGTGCGATAGAGAGACAAAGATAGCGTTTCGTTGTCGTAGCGCAAACGTTTGGCGTGTTGGCTACGCTCCCAATGTGCCTAGCCAAGATGCCAATTTTTGTTTTTATTTTTATAACCAAATCATTAGGTAAATTAAGCTGTTCTGGGGGCCTAGCCAACATGCCAATCGCTTGGGCTCCAACAACGAAGCGCTTTCTTTCTCTGTCACTCTTACATATTAGTGCGATAGAGAGACAAAGATAGCGTTTCGTTGTCGTAGCGCGAACGTTTGGCATGTTGGCTACGCTCCCAATGTGCCTAGCCAAGATGCCAATTTTTGTTTTTATTTTAATAACCGAATCATTAGGTAAATTTAGCTGTTCTGGGGGCCTAGCCAACATGCCAATCGCTTGCGCTCCAACAACGAAGCGCTTTCTGTCTCTATCACTCTTTCATATTAGTGCGATAGAGAGACAGAAATAGCGTTTCGTTGTCGTAGCGCAAACGCTTGGCGTGTTGGCTACGCTCCCAATGTGCCTAGCCAAGATGCCAAATTTGTTTTTATTTTTATAACCAAATCATTAGGTAAATTTAGCTGTTCTGGGGGCCTAGCCAACATGCCAATCGCTTGCGCTCCAACAACGAAGCGCTTTCTGTCTCTATCACTCTTTCATATTAGTGCGATAGAGAGACAGAAATAGCGTTTCGTTGTCGTAGCGCAAACGTTTGGCGTGTTGGCTACGCTCCCAATGTGCCTAGCCAAGATGCTAATTTTGTTTTTATTTTAATAACCAAATCATTAGGTAAATTTAGCTGTTCTGGGGGCCTAGCCAACATGCCAATCGCTTGCGCTCCAACAACAAAGCGCTTATTTATTAGTGCGATAGAGAGACAGAGAGAGCGCTTCGTTGTCGGAGCGCAAACGATTGGCATAATGGCTAGGCCCCCAGAACAGCTAAATTGTAAACAAAGATTTGGTTATTAAATTAAAAACAAAAATTGTCATCTTGGCTAGGCACATTTGGAACGTAATATCCAACATGCCAAACGTTTGCGCTACGACAACGAAACGCTATTATCTTTGTCTCTCTATCGCACTAAGGGGCAATTCATAAATTACGTCATTTCAAATTAGGGGGGGAGGGGGTTCTGGACATCGGATGATGGTAGCATGACGTAGGAGGAAACGGGGTCATTCGAAGCATAAGATTTTTGGATGATTTTAGGGGGGGGGGGGGGGGTCGAAAATCGTCAAAAATCGATGATTATGGACAGCCCCTAATATGTAAGAGTGATAGAGACAGAAAGTGCTTCGTTGTTGAAGCGCAAGCGATTGGCATATTGGCTAGGCCCCCTGAACAGCTAAATTGTACCCAAAGATTTGGTTATCAAATTAAAAACAAAAATTGACATCTTGGCTAGGCACCTTGGGTGCGTAGCCAATATGCCAATCGTTTGCGCTACGAGAACGAAACGGTATCTCTGTCTCTCTATCGCACTAATATGTAAGAGTGATAGAGACAGAAAGTCCTGCGTTGTCGGAGCACAAGCGATTGGCATCTTGGCTAGGCCCCCAGAACAGCTAAATTTACTCAATGATTTGGTTATTAAATTAAAAACAAAAATTGTCATCTAGGCTAGGCACCTTGGGTGCGTAGCCAATATGCCAATCGTTTGCGCTACGACAACGAAACGCTATCTCTGTCTCTCTATCGCACTAATATGAAAGAGTGATAGACACAGAAAGCGCTTCGTTGTTGGAGCCCAAGCGATTGGCATATTGGCTAGGCCCCCAGAACAGCTTAATTTACCTAATGATTTGGTTATAAGAATAAAAACAAAAATTGGCATCTTGGCTAGGCACATTGGGAGCGTAGCCAACACGCCAAACGTTTGCGCTACGACAACGAAACGCTATCTTTGTCTCTCTATCGCACTAATATGTAAGAGTGATAGAGACAGAAAGCGCTTCGTTGTTGGAGCGCAAGCGATTGGCATGTTGGCTAGGCCCCCAGAACAGCTAAATTTACCTAATGATTCGGTTATTAAAATAAAAACAAAAATTGGCATCTTGGCTAGGCACATTGGGAGCGTAGCCAACATGCCAAACGTTTGCGCTACGACAACGAAACGCTATCTGTCTCTCTATCGCACTAATATGTAAGAGTGATAGAGAGAGACTATGCGCAACTCTACGGAGGGTCAACGTTTGGTATGTTGGCTAAGCACCCTGATCGGATGATAGAACTAGATAGTGTATAGCGGAACTCTTCAATGTGTACTATACCTAAACTATAGTAACAAATATCAAATCAATCCGACTTTTAAATAGAAGGGTGAAAATCAACTTACAAAATATAACCGATTGTACTACAAAAATTAACTTAATTCTAAATAACATTTTAATTGAATAAAACCTTAGTTAGAATAGGCCCACTTCTAGAATAATTATTCTGTTTTTTATTCCGCATTTAAAATAAGAGTCACATGATTTATTCACCTTAATTTTATTCTAAAATAACTAGTGCAAGAATAATTCTAATTCAAATCGATTTGAATAAGAATAAAATTTCTGTTTTTATTCTTATTCTTATTCAAGTTAATTTTTGCCCAACTCTGGTAGCACCCCTATAGACTTTTGTTCAGGACTATGAAATCTATAACATATCAAAATCTCAAGATATTTAACTGAAGCCACATTTTCCATACTTTAGGTCCAGGGTCCTTTACAAATTAAGTTACATATTTTATTAAATTTAAAGACAAATATATGTATGCATATATTTATTTTAACCACTTCATTCAACAACGCCCTAGTTTAGTAATATTATTTTTTGTTGTAATAACAATCGTTCTAATGTTATTTACTCGGTATCGTCACCCATACGATGCCTATTCCCCCCAAATGAACTCTCATATCAAGTTTAAATAACCATTGAAAGGGAAAATTAGTTGCGTGATGCGCAAGAGTTATTTAGTCGCGCTTATATTAGCTACTTATGTACCTACAGGATAAGTCGTCGCTAAACGCCGAACGCGACGCACGTTTTATTAAGTAAATCAACTAAATCAAATAGCTGATAAATAGTTAATATTAGTTTAAAATGTTGTTTAAAAGTGTAGTGTATTTTTTTGTTTTTGGTAAGTTTTTACAACATTTTTTTTATTATACATCTATCTGTTCTTCATCATCTCAGCCATAAGACGTCCACTGCTGAACGAACATAGGCCTCCCCCTTGGACCTCCATTCGTACCGGTTGGAAGCGACCCGCATCCAGCGTCTTCCGGCGGCCTTAACAAAGTCGTCTGTCCATCTTGTGGGTGGACGTCCTACGCATGCTAGTGCGTGCTGTATCTGTTCCTGCTGAACAACAATAATGATAATGAAATAAAAACTTTTTACAAAAAAAATGAAACCGACTTCAAAAAGGATGAAATAAAATATTATCCTTTTTTATGTTTGAAGTCGGTGCCAAGCCAAATTTTGAAGCATACCATTTGACTTTGGTGCGATTCGATAAGGATTTACCTACGTTGGATTGCCTTACACGACGACAATGAACGTACTTTATGAGGTACAGTCGACGTTAAAAATATGTTTACACTTTTCGCCTTATTACAAATAGGGAATGCTCCCGGTACTGAGTTTGTATGGTGAGAACTTCGGTACTGTATTTGTATAGAAAACCAGTACCGGGAGCACTCCCTAATTACAAAGGAGTAAGGTGCAAAAGTGTAAACATATCATTGACGTCGACTGGACCTAAGAACACACCTCAGAACACACGATCAAACCTTCTTGGCGCAGTCCGTACCATGTTTTACGGCACATTAGTGTAAATATAAATGCATTTTTTTGCCGTCGTATTTTTTAAAGATCATTTCTTACTAATGCTCGAACAGTCTATAGCACGCAAGTGTGGGATTGGGACTGCGTTATTTCCCGTCCCTTATGCAGAGGACTACATTTCAAAATATAAAACAATTCAAGGAATTTACCTACTTGTCAAATTTCACCTAAAGCGGTACAGTTCTAATGGGATTTATAGCCATAAAGCTGATTATTTTTGACTGGTATTGTTACTACTTGGCTTGTCACCGACTTCAAACATATCAGTTGGTAACTCGGAGTAATTAACAATGGAGCCGCCATTAACAGGCGTTCCCCTCTGTCGAAAAAAGGCGGCCAATGGTCAACCACATGTCAACCATATGTATGGACTGACGTTTATCTGACATGACGTACCTATACATTTGATGTGCCCCTCCCCCGCAAAAAACGGCAGACTATTTTGTACCGAAAATTTTAGACATGGCGGCTCCATTGTTAATTACTCCGAGGTTGGTAACGCATAGACATAAAAAAGGATAATATTTTATTTCATCCTTTTTGAAGTCGGTTTAATTTTTTTTGTAAAAAGTTTTTATTTTACCATTTTTAGTTTTAACGCATTGTTAAGAGCGCGACGCATGAATGAAAAACAAGATCATGTTTAACACTTAATTCGTGTACCTATTAAGTTTAGTAAATATGTAATCAGGAATTTTGTCGAGTCCGTCTGGGAAATTATAATTCCTGTCAACTAAATCCATCCGCCCGCCCCGCCACTGACCCAATCCCTCAGCCCCCCGATCACTCAACCTCACAGCACATCAACCCCTGATTCAGGTACCCCTCGATCCTGAACCAGCAACCCTTCAACCGCCATTCCCCGACCCCTTAATCCCTGACCCCTTAACTCCTAACCCTAACCCCCGATCAGTAGCCTTACCAGCTTACCACGAGTTTGACATTGATATATTCGCTAGCATGTGTGTAACTTACTTCCTATGCATCTCGCTCGTACTAACCTTAGTGTGAGCGAGATGCATAAAAAGTTACATTTAGATGCGTAAGACGTTAGCGAATATGTCAATGTCAAACTCGTGGTAAGGCTACAGTTGCAGTACATCAAATTGGTGGTTTTCGGAAGCAAATGCTCGAGTTACTTTAGAAAACCCCGAAATCACTTAACACGTGCCTTTAAAAATTGAGGAGTTCCCTCAATTCCTCATGGATTCCATCATCAGACCAGAACCAAAAATAATACGGAAACACCTTGGAGGTAACTTCTTACAAACAAAAAAAGAATTACTCAAATCGGATCACAGGTGCCGGAGTAATCGCTGAACGTACTTACATTTAAAGAAATCATCATCATTATCATCAAAACAATCATCATCATCAGGTCTACTTCAACAAATTGGTGGTTTTCGGGAGAAAATGCTCGAGTTGCTTAAGAAAACACCCAAAACACTATGCATGTGTGGTATGTATCCTCCCGCGTTTGTCTATGCCAAAGAGTATAATAATATAATATATGTATAGTAAAAGAGAGCTAACTCGCGAGTAAATGTCAAAAAACGTCGAAACTAACGCTCCTAGCGGATTTTTGTTACAAACCTTTACGTATGTGTGCGTGGCACACATGCATAGTAATAAAGACTATGGCGCCTTTTTCCTTGACCGTTTACAGTGAACTACAATGAGGGTTCCATTCTTTCACCTTCTTGCAAAGCAATCACGTGAAAAATGAATACACCTCATTGTAGTGCACTGTACACGGTCAAGGAAAAAGGCGCCAATATATACTATAATACCTATTTATCCGGTGACGATTTACTACCTAGACCAGTATTTTATAAATGTTCATACCAAAGAATATTTTAGTCGCAAAAGTAAAAACACGATGTGTAAAAATATTATTTATTTTTCATTACTTACATACGTAACAAACCAAAAAAATATTTTCTAAGGGTTCCACTTATTATAATAAATTAGTTCGAAATAACTTAACTTAAACTTGACTTAAATTTGACTAGCTAGCACGAGCCACGAAGCATTGATGCGTTTTGGAGTCATGTTGTTTTAATTCGCACAGCCGAAAAGGCAATAACGTTTCTTTCTCCTAGGCGCACTCATTTTCATCAATTTATAGTGATTATACTTTAAATTATTAATTAAAATTACAAAAAATTAGAATCTTCTGTTTGACTTTTATAGTTTGACGGTTACTATGTTTTTTGTTTTAACGTTTCCTTTCACGTAAGGCACTTGGCGAAACTATTTAGTTAGTTTTTTTCTTTTTAACAATTATGGCCTGGATGCGTGTTTTTTAAGACACCACAGACAAAGCGGTGACACCATCTAGTTGATTTATATGGAAGCATCAGGTGAGGAAATGTTGCTGTAAACACAACGCTGACTGCGCTAGTTTCCATGTATAAGGTACCCCTCTTTTAAGTTTCGCCCCCCTGCGGGCTCAGCACGGTTCCATTTTTATCGACTATCACTATGCGCGTCCCTTTCGCACTTACATACTTGTTAGAACGTGACAGACATGGTGACAAGGGATAAAAACGCGACCGTGCTAAGCCGCCTGGTCTATGCTCGTTCGATGACGTTGACAATGTCATGAGATGGAAAATACATTTCTTTTGATCCTGTAAAGTAAAGAATCTAGTTTTATTAATGTTTTATAGCGGATAATTCCCATTCATTTCACATGGCGACGATGACTATCGGCACGTTAAGTGCATTTGAACCCAAAACGCAACAATGGGAAATATTCTGTAACAAGGTAAAACAGTTCATTTTGTTAAATGGGATAGATTCCGAGGACAAGAAACGGGGCGTCTTGTTGACTCATCTATCCGACGAAGCCTATCTTTTACTTCGTAATTTACTTCATCCTAAGGTGGTAGAGAGTTCTAAATTTGATGAGTTGATAGAAGCATTAAATAACCATCTGGCCCCGAAACGTGCAACATTTGCGGATCTTAGTAAGTTCTATAACGCAATGCAAGCGGAGGCAGAAAGCGTGGAGGAATGGGCAGCTCGACTGCGAGGCTTGGCTGTACACTGTGACTTTGCATCTTCTCTCGATAAGGTGTACCGCGACCGCTTCGTTCTCGGACTGAGACCAGGAAAAGTAAGAGATCGCGTGTGTGAACAAGATGCGGCGAAACTTACCTTCGCCAAGGCCTTAGAAGTAGCGCAACAGACAGTGGTCGCGAGTCAGGCGCGCGCAACTACAGCTACCGCCGCGGCGATCGCTACTACTGTAACCAAGGAGGAACCCTTGTTGTGGACGCGCGCTGCTCGATCCGGCGCGCCGGAGAAGGTGCACAAGAAAGAAGACCGTTGCGCAGTCTGTGGCATGAGGAGCCACGCGGCCGAGACATGTCGGTACAAAAATTACCGCTGCCAAAGGTGTAAAGAGAAGGGCCATCTATTGAAAATGTGCCACGCTAAGCTTAAGTCCGTTAATAATATTAATGTGGGGACAAACCCAAGTTCCGATGAAGAGGATTCAATTAGTAATTGTAAAGAATGTCAACTTTTTAACTTAAGGTCAGTTAATAACGAACCAATCCTAGTTCCTATTATTCTTGATGACAATGTTAACCTTACCATGGAAATTGACTCTGGGTCAGGCATGAATGTAATGTCAAGCGAGCTTTTTTTCAAACATTTTTCACACAAGAAACTTCTAAAAGCGAATATTAAAATGTGCCTTTATAATGGACATAAAATTTCGCCCTTAGGTCATTTTCATACACAAGCTAAGTTTGAAGGGCGATCTCGAAATATTCGATTCTTTGTTGTCAAAAATGGCGGTTCCCCGCTACTTGAGCGAGAGTTTATGTCTACATTTGATATGACTATTACGTCTAAAATAAATAGAATTGATTTATTTCCAGCAAATAACCCAGAGATACGAGAATTGGTCAACAAGTATAAAGAATTATTTAACAACGAATTAGGCTGTTATACACGATCTGAGGTTAATTTACGGTTGAAGGAAGGTACGAGTCCGAAATTTTGTAAAGCACGCGCTTTGCCTTTTGCTATTAAGGACGCAGTGGAGGCCGAACTCGCAAGGTTAGTTGAGGTCAGTATATTAGAACCAGTAAACCATTCTGAATACGCGACGCCGATTGTCCCGGTTCCAAAATCTAATGGTAGTATTAGAATATGTGCAGACTACTCTGTAACGTTAAACAAGGATATTCACGTTGATAAGTACCCCTTGCCGAGGATCGAAGAGGTTTTCGCTAAATTAAGCAATGGTCAACATTACTCAAAATTAGACTGTAGTCAGGCCTACAATCAGATTAAATTATCTGACGAGTCTCAAAAACTGACGACCATCAATACGACCAAGGGGTTGTTCATGTACAAACGGCTCGTGTTTGGACTGGCTTGTGCTCCGGCGATTTTTCAGCGCACTATTGAGAACCTCTTGGCAGGAATTGAAGGTGTGACAGTTTTCCTTGATGACGTTTGTGTGACAGGTCCGACTAAAACTATACATTTAGAAAGATTAGCAAAAGTTTTTCAAAGATTTCAGGAATCAGGTTTTCGATTAGAAAAAAGCAAATGCGCCTTTTTTCAGGACAGTGTAACATATTTGGGCCATATCATTAATAAGGATGGTCTACACAAATGTCCGAAAAAGGTGGAGACAATCGCTAAAGTACCTAAGCCGTCTAATACAACAGAGTTGAAGCGTTTTTTAGGTATGGTAAATTATTACCGGAATTTTGTTCCTAATGCTTCGACTATACTTGCGCCACTCCACGAACTATTGCGCGACGGCGCACGGTGGGTTTGGACGGATCGACAGCAGGAGGCTTTCGATTGGGTAAAGAGAGAACTTAGCAGCGATCGCGTGTTAGCACACTTCGACCCGACGGCACAACTGGTGCTGACCGTTGATGCTGGACCCGCGGGTCTTGGAGCTGTGTTGGCGCTACTCGACGCCCCTGGCTGTGAACGTCCGCTAGCTTTCGGTTCCCGCTCCCTTTCCCAGAGCGGCTGCCATTGTTTTTGGTCTAAAACGCTTCCATCAATATCTATACGGCAGACAGGATCAGTTTATTCTAAAGACTGACCATAAGCCTTTGTTGGCAATCTTTGGCCAGAAGGGAGGCATGTCAGTGACCACAGCCTCGCGGTTAGTAAGGTATGCAATATTCCTATCTGCGTACAATTATAAAATTCAATACACAACAAGTAAGGAAAATGTGGTTGCCGATTTTTTTTCAAGGGCTCCGTTGGACCAGGTACCCCAAGAGGGTTCGCAAGATGAGTTAGACAATTGTTCACCAGCCTTACATTCACTTCAATTAGAAGGATTGCCAGTCACATATAAAGACATTCGTGAAGCGACTTCAAAAGATAGTGTGCTTAAGACGGTAATGAAATATGTTAATGATGGCTGGCCACGTAAAATTATATGTCAGAGAATCTTGCCTTATTTCTTATGTAAAACAGATCTGGAGTTAGTCGATGGTTGTCTACTTAGAGGACACCGAGTAGTAATACCGACTAAGACTACAGAACCGACGTTTTAAAAGAACTTCACCGGTCTCACCAAGGTATTGTTAAAACGAAAAGCGTCGCCCGTTCTCGGTTGTGGTGGCCCGGCGTTGACCGCGACATCGAGCAGGCAGTAGGAGCTTGCCGCGTGTGCGTGGCGCTGCGGCCTGCGCCGCCACGCGCCGTGCCTCGGCCCTGGCCGCGACCCGCGGGACCATGGACTAGGATACATATTGACTACATGACGATCGCGCAATCGACTTATTTAGTAGTCATTGACGCTTATAGTAAATGGCTAGAGTGTATTGATATGTCTAGTGGCACAACTACCAAACACCTGCTTACAAAATTAAACGAATTATGTTCTAGGTTCGGCCTCCCTGAAACGATTGTGTCCGATAATGACGTTAAAATAGCTTCTCAGGAGTTTATTGATTGCTGTAAGTTTAACGGTATGTCGTATCTCACTTCACCAATTTACCATCCATGTAGCAATGGACAAGCGGAGAATAGTGTTAAAACCTGTAAAAAAATGATCAAGGCTATCTTAGATACTCATACTTGTAAACATAAAATTAATGAAAAGCTTCAAGAATATTTGTTTGAGTATCGAAATACCGTACATTGCTCGACCGGCGCGTCCCCTGCGCGGTTGATGATGGGCCGTGACTTACGCTGCAGATTGGATCTGTTACGCCCACCGTGTAAAAAACAATCGGATCAGTTAGAGGAAATTATACAAATTTGTAATGATTCTAGGACATTTCGTGTTGACGATTGGGTGTGGTGTCGCTCATATGTTAATAGGAAACCCGTGTGGCACAAGGGTAAAATAATAGAGAAAATAGGAAACCGAATGTATTTAGTTAAGTTAGATATAAATAATTTAGTTTGTAAACGTCATATTGACCAATTGAGGCGTTACGTTAGTAGCCCAGATGTAAACCTCGAGCGCGAGGTAGCAAATTCGTCATCCGCCTCTTCTACGCCATTCCAATTGATAGACGATGACCCCGCGGACGAGTGGCAAGACGCGACAGATGGGGAAGCACAGGTAGACGTAGGAGAGCTGCCGCAGCAGCTAGAGGAGAGGGAAGTACCGCCGGCAGAGGTCGGAGAGCCCACACCTCCAGTGACGGTGGAAGCAACAGAATTGCCACCACCGGCAGTTGAGGTCGAACCCTTAGGGAGTAGAGTTCTGAGACCCCGGAAGGTTGTTAATTATAAAGTTTAATTTATGTTTACGTTTGTTGTTTTTTTATGTACAACTTAGGTACAGTTGCAATGTAATGATTTTAGTTAAATATGTTTATGTATAGCTCCTGGCTCTTCAGCTAAGGGTGGAGGAGCTGGTATGTATCCTCCCGCGTTTGTCTATGCTCGTTCGATGACGTTGACAATGTCATGAGATGGAAAATACATTTCTTTTGATCCTGTAAAGAATCTAGTTTTATTAATGTTTTATAGCGGATAATTCCCATACATTTCAATGTGCCTTTAAAAATTGAGGAGTTCCCTCAATTCCTCATGGATCCCATCATCAGAACAGAACCAAATTAAAATGGGACCAACTCGGAGGTAGCTCCCAAAGAGTATAATAATATATGTATAGTAAAAGAGAGCCAACTCGCGAGTAAATGTCAAAAAACGTCGACACTATAACGCTCCTAGCGGATTTTTGTCACAAACCTTTACGTATGTGTGCGTGGCACACATGCATAGTAGTAATAAAGACTATGGCGCCTTTTTCCTTGACCGTTTACAGTGAACTACAATGAGGGTTCCATTCTTTCACCTTCTTGCAAAGCAATCACGTGAAAAATGAATACACCTCATTGTAGTGCACTGTACACGGTCAAGGAAAAAGGCGCCAATATATTTTTCATCACACTTGCTCGGAAAAGATGTATTTACACGTAGGGCTTGCGGGCGGGAAATTGAATTTTTCGCCCTAGGGCGGAAAAAATCTTTTCCGAGCAAGTGTGATGAAAAACACTTATTTACACGTAGGGCTTGCGGGCGGAAAAGATTTTTTCCGCCCTAGGGCGGAAAAGTGTTTTATACAGAAGTTTGTTTTTATTAATTCTCCTTTTTTTCCTTACAAGTGTGATGAAAAACATTGTGTGTGCCACGGGCGGTAAAGAAATTCCGAACTCGTGAACATTTTAAGCCCTCGCTTCGCGTCGGGCTTAAAATTGACACTCGTTCGTAATTTCTTATTTCCCGCCCTTAATACACAATGTACTAATGTACATATTCATTCAGTGACGATTTACTACCTAGACCAGTATTTTATAAATGTTCATACCAAAGAATATTTTAGTCGCAAAGGTAAAAACACGATGTGTAAAAATATCATTTATTTTTCATTACTTACATGCGTAACAAACCAAAAAAATATTTTCTAAGGGTTCCACTTATTATAATAAATTAGTTCGAAATAATACAACTCCATTATTAAAACTTGGACTTAAATTTGACTAGCTAGCACGAGCCACGAAAGCATTGATGCGTTTTGGAGTCATGTTGTTTTAATTCGCACAGCCGAAAAGGCAATAACGTTTCTTTCTCCCAGGCGCACTCATTTTCATCAATTTATAGTGATTATACTAGAAATTATTAATTAAAACTACAAAAAAATAGAATCTTCTGTTTGACTTTTATAGTTTGACGGTTACTATGTTCTTTGTTTTAACGTTTCCTTTCACGAAAGGCACTTGGCGAAACTATTTAGTTAAATGTTCTTAATAAAAACGATTATATTATTTTAATATAAATACAATTATATTAAGACGATTAAAAAATGTGAGGTACCTAAATTACTGAAAATATTAAACGTTTCATACTTGAAACGGAATTTGTGATAAAAATGCAAAGACAAAGTTTTTTTTCTTTTTAACAATTATGGCCTGGATGCGTGTTTTTTAAGACATCACAGACAAAGCGGTGACACCATCTAGTTGATTTACATGGAAGCATCAGGTGAGGACATGTTGCTGTAAACATAATGCTGACTGCGCTAGTTTCCATATATAAGGTACCCCTCTTTGAAGTTTCGCCCCCCTGGTAGCTCCTTTCAAACAAAAAACAAATTACTCAAATCGGACTACGGATGTCGGAGTAATCGGTGAACGTACATAGAAAAAAAAAAAAAGCTAGCCACAACCGAATACAGAACCTCCTCCTTCTATGAAATTGAAGACGGTTAAAAAAAGAGCTGTGCGGGGGTTGTATTGTGTGTTTATTTATTTCTTTTGATATTATGAGCGGGGCCCGCAAGATTCACAAAGTTATCTGATACTAAGATAAGCACCATGTAGGGATTGCAAACCGGATTGATTGATCCGGCCGGATTGAGGCCGAAATCCGGCCGGATCCGGCCGGACCGGATCCGGTTAGGTATAGGGATATTAAAGTTAATAAAATTACATATTTTTCAAGTTTTATGCCTTATATGAGAAACAAAGGGTATTTTTACAAATGTATTCATAAAACAACAATTTAAAGTTAATAAGAAATAACTTTGTAACAATAAAATAAAACTAAGTATTAAAAAGTGTCACATAGTCAAACTCAATTTAAAAATAAAATTTGAAATCTAAGTCATTTATTAATTTTATTATATTTAATCATTCACATTCTGCTCAAATTTATACGTTTACAATAAAAATATAAATTTGATTAGATTCCAAAGCCTGTTAATGGGATAATTATGGCATGGGAAATGGAACTCCTTGAAAGGACAAGTTTTCGTAACTGTTCTTTGATGGAATTATTTGTAACGCTGACATCCATTCTAGTACCAAAATATTTTAATTTTAACCAAAATTGTATGAAATGCGCTCCAATATTATCTTGCTTTCATTTTTTATCCGTGAAAATAGTTTTATAGCCTAAATCACAAATAAATAAGTAATTCATGAATAAATATTTGGGGACAATTTTATACAGATCGACCTACTCGTAGCCCCAAACCAAGCAAAGCTTGTATATGGGTACTAGCTAGCTCTAGGTAGTACTACTAGGCGACGATATATATACGTATAGTATATTGATAAATACATAGAAAAACACCCATAACTCAGGAACAAATATCTGTGTTCATCACACAAATAAATGCCCTTACCGGTATTCAAACCCAGGACCATCGGCTTCATAGGCAGGGTCACTGAATGGTCACTACTCACTAGGCCAGACCGGTCGTTACAAATGCCTTCCGTGGCATCTCCATCCTTTAATTTTTACTTCTAATTATTTACGTAATCGTCGTATCGTGCCGATTCGTGCCACCAACATGAAAGAAGAGGAAATTCTCTTCTGTTCTCAATCATCGTCATATGAAATATCTTCTTATTTTACTAAATTTGGTTTTTTTTATTCGTTCTTTTTTCTGTTTAACTTCTTTCTTCTATCCATCGCCTTTATCTCACCTAAAACGCGCAGTGGGTGCTGCGTGCGGTCTTTTTTTCTATTTTCCCGGATCCGGTCCGGATCCGGTGATTTCAACCGGATCCGGTAGCTCCTAAAACGTGCCGGATCCGGCCGGATTACGGGATCCGCCGGACCGGATTGCAATCCCTAGCACCATGGCACATATTCGTAAAAGTGATGCTAAGTTCCGAAAAAATACATTATTAAATATAGGAGTAGTAACAAATATAATTTGTGTCAAATTAGAGGTCCTTAGAAATCTCAAGTAGGTTAAAAATATAAAACCAGTAATATATTGTTACAGTTATTTTCTTTTTCAGTCAATGTTCTTGCCAAGGAACCAATATTAGAGATCCCTAACCTGGACCACATATTTGACAATCTGTCAAAGAATGAGTGGGACGCTGATGAGGTGCCCTGCCGTGACAAAATATTTAACATTCTGGAAAATGTTAAGAACTCTACGTTATGGGCCACATGGGGTAAGTACATAAAATTGTACATATATATTGTCTCCAATGTAACAAAGAGCAGAAGCAACAGTTATATACACATACACACACACATCAATCATGGAGAAGAATTTTTTGAAATTAATGAAAATCTAACGACCTCTGTGCGGACGGAGTTGTGGGCGGGGGCTTTATATAAAACGGGCTAAAATTGTTTGAATGGGGGCTTTATTCCACTCCTGTAAGAATGATTTACTTGATGTGTGCTTTGTGATCAGAATATCCAATCAAAGAGCTACGCATCATTGGTTATGTTATGCAAAGTTACTTTCCATCATAACCGAACTTTTTATTCTTATATTATTTTCTCTCCACGCTTAATTTTTAAAATAAAAATGTAAAATGCTAAGTTGTACCGGGTGTGGCATGTAACACGAGCAAATAGTTAAAACGTATATTGTAAATCTTATATAACTTTGACAAAAGATTTATTCAATGATAACTTTTGGTTAACAACTTTTAAAAATTATGAAATCTTTAGATTTTCCTCTTTTTTATACCATAACATAACAAAATACAATAACAAAACCTATATTGTAAATCTCAAATTATATAACTTTTGATTAACAACTTTTAAAAATTATGTGAAATGTTTAGATTTTCCTCTTTTTTATAAGTACAAAATATTACATTTCAATGTAGGTAGGTACGCTATCATCAGTGCGTTTGACGTTCCTTATTACCTATCACAAAACAAAATTCTCAATACATTGCGTCTTATAATAAAATTTAAAGTGTGATAAAAATCAAAACCAAGATATTTTATTAAAGTCGCTGAACAAATGTTGGTCAGTTTTTATTGCTACTGCTACTACAGTAACAGGCCACATCCAGTATATGAAGTATATCTCTTGAAAACATTTTTATATTAATTTCGGGATCATAATATATTTAGCGGATTTAGCAAAAAGTTTGAAAAACTAACTTGACTAAGTACAAGTTTTTCGTAAAAACAAAAATAAAACAACGGGTTGCACTCCGGGAGTGCCGGCAGAAGTGAAACACTCAACGACATTGTAACTCTAAATATTAATAACAGCGCCATCAGTGCAAAATGTCTGCAGCACTATGTATAATTGAGGTTAACGCCATCTAGCGTTATTTCGTCGCATTACTTGAATCCCCTATTAAGCACATCACTGTGAGTACTGCAGTTACATTATATTAATAGCAGTTTGAGGGAAACTCACTAGATGGCATTTAAATCAAAAACGCAAAACACAATGACATTGTTCGTCACACGTGACGTCACGCAAGCGCCCTGCGCCGCCTAAACGAAACAGCAGGCTCAGGCACACATTATCGCCGCGCGGTAGAAAGAGAGGGTTACGCCTTACGCCTTACGTCTTACGCTGTCTCGAGTTTAACATTTTTTCCCCACCTCAAAAAGTGAACAGCGCCGCTAAAGAAGTTTTCACTTCAAAAAGCTTTTGAATAGAATCTATAATTTTACTGAACGTGAGTTTTAAAATCTATTAAGGAAAGGTGGGCAAAGACTACTAGTAGGTATCACCGGGCCAAGACAAACACTTGTATGGAATCCTCATACTGTTTGTCTAGCCCCGAGCAAAATTAACTATGTTCGTCTTACCCCGCCTTACCATAAGCAAAAATAATAGATAGTATAGAGGGGCCCTGTCATTGTAAATTTTGTAGTCACTGTAAATTTACTGCCATCTATCGACACACGACTAAAACTCAAAATGAAAACGTATAAAGTTATCAAAAAATGTATATATATGTGTCGGGAATTGTGGGCGTATCATACTATCGGCAGCACATCAGAACCTTCAATCGTGGATGACGAGGGCCTTCAATGAAATACGACGTTCAACTCACAATCTTTACTGCACAAGACTCATTACAAATCACAGCACGCGATACGTTTCTTATCTTAAGCAAAGCAGTGGATTAGACCCAGGAGCGGCCACAGACGTCATCCTCTCCCGTTCGTTCTCATCGTGCTCCTTCTGAAGATTGATTGACAGCATAACTTCAATTGTTCTGGACTTCAATTGTTTTAACAGCGCACTCTATGACGTCTTGGCGGAACTGCGTCGAACGCCACTCAGGTGTACGTAACATCCTAGTTTGCTCTATTTGTCAAGGTTTGCATGATAAAATGCCTCTTGAAGGCAATAGATGGCACATTTCAGCCATTCTCCGACATATGGATAAATGATTTTATTATTTTTATATCATTTTGATCCATGTTCATTCACTGATATCTATGTGTTAAAATTGTTAAATATGAAACGGTGTCGTCACGCCATCTAGCCGAGGATAGGCTAAAGGTGTGTGCGGCATCTATTCGAGAATGACTTTTACTTGAATTCCGAGGCACGTTTTTTCCTTAGACTTTATTCGTCTTATACGAAGTTACATATGTCTTTGCCTTAAGTCAGTACTTAATATAACTTAAAATTTGTATTACGGCCAAGTAGGTTAACCAACATTTTACTATGAAAACCAATGTTTTAGTAACCTAATACTTAAACTATGACTACTTACATATCTATGTGACTACTTAATGAGGTTCTATGCGAAACAGTCGTGTTTCGCTCTCTGTAATTACGAGTAGGTACCTGCCTGTTTAGGTACGACTGGTTGATGGCCGTCTGTTGTTACAGTATGGAACTCCATCGACCAGTCGCCCACGGGCATCTTCTTCGGCGCCCGCTACCACTTGGGGAGTTACGACCAATGCCTGCGTCCGCCCTGGCTCGCGACACACCCGGAATTACGCACTCAATACTGTTTAGCGGAAATAGAGATGAATAAAGATGGCATCAAGACAATGGAAGAAGTTTCCGATCCTTATGTTAGGGCTGAGGACTATTACCTCGATGTAAGTTAAAACGTTATTCATTGGAAAAGTTATTCTTTTTCACACAAATCGATTGAGCTAGCCTAGTTTTGATTTGTAATTTCAGACTAAATCACACTTCGGTCGTAGTTTCTCATACATAGCACACGGGGTCTGCCTTCCCGCGGGCTGTCCGTCCAAGTCCGCGGAGAAGTTTGTGCAGGCGCTCATGAGCACGGAGTACTTGCGCGCGGCCAGGGGTGCGCCCGTCTCCATACACCACTGTGAGGAAGCAGCGGCCCCGAGGGTATATTCTACGGGATATTACGTGTTTGTGTAAGATTTTACTCATTATCTTTAAATTCTGACTAGCTACAATTAGTTGTATTTGCTTTGTGAGTTGGCTTTAAATATCTTTATTATCTTTGTATAATTATAACCCAATCCTTTTCCAGGTACACTTTTGCAGCGCTGATGTTCATAGCTGTAGCTTCAACATACTATGTTAGCGAGTACCCAGTCACCGCTAGTTCTAACTCATTTGGTACGTGATGTTTAAACCTTTAGAATTAACTAGCTGTGCCCGCGGCTCCGCCCGCGTGGAATTCGGTCTGTGTCAGTAAGCGGCTGATTTCTAATCCTAATTTCTCTCCCTCTCCCCTGGAGGCGGAACTTGAAGTAAAGTTGACAGATGGATATGCTAGAGGACTGTAGTCCAGATAAAATATTTTACATTTAGGTAGTAGTTTTTTCGCCCTTATTAATATTTTATACGTGATTTTAACGACAGAGTAGTAGGTGTATATCGGACGATACAGTAAGGTATACGCGCGCGAGCGAAAGCTTCTTCAGACTCCTGAGGAAGACCACGTGCCTCTTGTAATCTCAATGCGTTGCGAGACTTTCGCGAATGATTCGATTTTTTTCGGGAAGGCATGGAAATGCGTATAAAATGCGAGTCCCAAATCGTTTGACTCCGCAAACGACCAGTGCTGGATTAAGATATTTTGATGCCCTAAGCATTTGTAGACCATGGTGGCCCCTCGACCTCCCTTGCTCTTTTTGCGTTTTTTATAGCGAACATTTTTCGATATAAAAAACGCAATTTGATAGACAGTTGTACATTTTTACTTTTAGTATGGAAATCAGTTACATCATTTTATCACGAAAATTGACAGTGCTGCAGCAGTAACGTAGCAACAGAGTAATGCTGCTACAGTCGCCACCCAAATGTCACCTTTGTCATATCTTAGAAAGTAATTGAAAACGCGAGAGTAGCGAGCGCGATAATTTTTCGATATAAAAAACGCAATTGGATAGACAATTGTACATTTTTACTTTTAGTCATAGTTTAATAAAACATGGTCTTCTCTTCCCAGAGTGACACAGGCCTACGTCACAATAACATGGCCGCTATATATAGCGCTATCGCATATTATCTTGTGTCAGTTAGGTGACCTAGAAAAGGCGGGAAGAGAGTACCAGGCGGAGTATATTATTATACCATGCTTTTAGTATGGAAATCAGTCACATCATTTTAGCACGAAATATGACAGTGCTGCAGCAGTAACGTTGCAACAGAGTAATGCTGCTGCAGTCGCCACGCGAATATCACCTTTATCATATCGTAGAAAGTTATTGAAAACGCGAATGTAGCGCCATAAGATTCAGGGGCAAACTTAAGTCAATCGAGTGTTCTGGCTACCCCCCCTTTTAGGGGTTGAATTTTTATAGCCTATAACCTGGCCGGGGATGTTCTCGACAGATTAGTAAAGTTTGCATCAAAACCCGTTTAGCCGTTTTCACGTGATGCGCGTTCAAATAAACAGATAAACAGACAAAAATTCTAAAAACTGTTGGAACGTGTTCTGTT
Source organism: Cydia splendana (assembly GCF_910591565.1). Lineage (NCBI taxonomy): Eukaryota > Metazoa > Arthropoda > Insecta > Lepidoptera > Tortricidae > Cydia > Cydia splendana. The sequence continues at coordinate 13,821,619 of NC_085961.1, forward strand.
ATCGATTCTAAGTATCCCCAGCCAACTTTTTTTCGAATATCTTCCATGTACAGACTTTCGACCCTCTTCAGCTTTATTATATGTATAGAATAGATTGATTTACAATACAGGAAACTGATAACAAAAGTGAATTATTTTAGCATGCCCAGCTGTATTATAGTAATTTATCTCTACGTTTTTTTAGTTAATCACGTTGCAAAATCGTTCTGTTTCCGCCGCAACTGGAATACAGTGTTCAAATCAGACAAGGATGAACTACCATGCTTGCACGGTATCCGCTTCCTGACGGCGTTTATCGTCGCCTTCGTCCACTACACAGCAATTGCACAGGGGACTTCTGTTAGCAATGCTTTAGACTTTGAACGGGTAATAAAACGTATTTACTTGTTGAAGACTTAACAGTTGTAAGTTTTACCGGAGGCTAATAATTAGAAAAACCTTTTATCATTATTGTAGGTGGTGCTATTACTATTTTTACTGTTTTAAGCTTTGTACAAAAGGTACCACCCCAGCATATAAGTTTGTATGCTGAACAGACAGAACATCGGTAACAATAATTTAAATTACATGAAAACCTTTTTTCGAAATGCCAATAAAAAAATTAATAAAGAAAAAAATATTTAAAGAAAATATTGAACACTTAAAGTCAACTAAAAGTAAGTTGCAAACCCTTTCGCCATTAGCGCCATGCGAACTCTTATCTCCTTTGCGCTACTATATACTATAACATGTATTTTCAGATGGCTACGGATAAACCACTACTAGCGGCTGTTACCACTCATTTCGATGTATTAGTGGACACATTCTTTGTATTGTCTGGCCTTCTAGTGGGAAAAAGCCTTGCCACGTTGGATATAACCAAACCATACAGTTTATTGATGAATATTCTAAAACGATATATAAGGTATAACTTATTAGCTTATTACAGTTACATATTGCAGTACTTAGTTAGGTATATATTTATTATTAGTATATAGCGGTAACTCATTTATTGTACAATAAGTGTATAAAATCAATACAAAACTAAAATTAACTACAACTAAAAACGAAAGCTACAAAATTTAAAATACCTATCAAAATTTTGCGCACTTGGTAAGGTGCCCATCACGCAGGCAGCGTTCAGTATATAGCTATTTATTATGAGGGTAAGAAAACGTACATAGGAAACATGTTGATTTCCAATAGCACGATTGCCATAACATAAGCGTACCCCAATTTCTACCTATTTATTGCTAACGTTTTATACGTAAAAAACTCTTCCTCTTTTGAAGTCGGTTGAAATGTAGCTTATTCAAATCGTAAAAAAGGACTTAACCGTACGATACTAATGTTGATACCTTATTTAGCCAAAATCAGCTCAGTCGTTTTAATGCTAATGGAACTGCCTTCCCATAGTTGTGCAAAAACGTAGATGCAAGTGTTGTAAAATCATTATCATTTTGAGATGTTTTTTAAAAATCAAATACCAAGGAGACGAGCGGTTAATCGAAATCTCAGTGTTGCTTAATCTTATTATCCTACTTACACGGAGGTCAAGTCACTAGCAGAAACTACTATTTTACAATAAAGTTGTAAATACTCGGATTCATTCCCGCACCCGAAACCCAGGGGTATGTTTATAATTTTTTGCTGCTTCTGAAATTGGGATTCACCTATTAAGGCACAATTATTCGATATCTCATCTTCACAATGTCCCATAGATATCGGTAAATAGATAACCGCGATTGTGTCGAGAGTGAGATTCACGACCGTCTAGACGGCAACGTAATGATCGAGGATGGTCTCTTTTCAATCGTTATCGTAGACTAGTGTGATGAGGAGAAACTAGAGATTGTATTCAACAATCCTCAGACCCGACTTCCAGAATGCTTTTTTTTTCAGACTTGTCGTGCTTTTAGCCGTGACCGTGTTCTACCTGGCCCATATCTCAAAACATACTGATGACGGCCCTGTCTACCCCAAGATAGCCCTCTACGAGCAACAGATGTGCGAGAAGAACTGGTTGCCGGCATTACTAATGGTCGGGAATTATTATAACACTTTAGAAATGGTACGTATTAACAATTGTTTTATCCCAGGCTTCATATATGAACGTATAAATGTTTGCCCCTCGGGTTTAGTTAGATTTCGATGTGGATTTAATATCGTACCTAATCGGATTGCAAACCGGCACTAATTCACCACCAATAAAAAATATGGTTGCACAATTATTTAAAAACGGCAACTAAATAAATCCCGCTGATTTTCATTCTTTAATGTAGGTACTAATCATTGAAAAAAAAACACAGTTTGCTAAAATATGTATGTGTGTTGTCATAAATATTTCAATGTTTTTGCTAGGGGCTATTTATCTTTAGACGTGCAAAGTCTCCAATTGAAAGTAAGTCCCAAGGAAAGAGAATGGGCGTAGGTTTGTTACTTTAATTAAGGTGCTTCCTTGCATTCGATATAGAGTGTTTAACTCGGGTGAAAGGCACCATTTCAGTCTGGGACTATCGGCGGTCTCATTGCGTTCAAGCGCCAAACTAGCTGGACTGAAAATGGTGCCTTTCATCCTTTGGTTAACAATCTATTATTAAATCACTACTCATCTTAAAAAAAAAATAATTGCGTGAGCGTGTACCTACTTTTCGAGCGAGTTTTGTTGTTGCTAGGTACCGTAAATAACTTTAATTTTTTTGTGTAAAAAACGGATCATTCTCAGTAGATCCATTGACTAGAACCATCATGTATCTACTGAGCGCTGTTCTCGTGTAAGTGACTTGTATGTCTTTTATCCTTAAACCAGTTAAACCTGGTTTAGATTTAAGGATAAAAGGTTATTTATACGTACTTCCAGTGCCACCCAGCCACTTGGTACATCCCCTGCGACTTCCATATGTACGTAATGACGCTGGTCCTTCTGTACGTGTACCGCAAAAACTCACGGATCGGCACAGCAGCTGCCGCCATAGTGTTGGTGATCAGCTTCATAATGCCCATGATCATCATATACGTCTATGATTTACCACCAATACTGGCTTACGATCTTGGGTAAGTTTTTTTTATTAATTTTGGTGTTCAGTTTTAAACCTATTTGATTTCTGTAGGTACCATTTGTACTTGGTCACAGTGAATATAGTTGGTCAAACCAATATGTCAGTCAGTAAGAATCAGGAAAACTATACTCATCCTTTTCTTTTGGGTGCTAATACTAGTGTAAGACAATAGTAGATTGTTAACCAAGGGATGAAATGATGCCTTTCACCCGAGCACAGAATAAATAATAGTACTACCCGAGTTAAACACTCTACTTTTCATTTCGAATACGAGAAAAGTGAAATGCATGTGTTTTTTTAAAAACATGAGAAAGTAGACATTTTTATAGTAAATCTTGAAGGTACTTTCAATTAACAATTTAGGCAAAAGTATCGTTATTTATGTAATGGGGAGATAAATATCAGAATGGAAATTGTATAACAAATCCATTTAAACCCAAATTTTAATTGCTTATCGTAAAAAAATGAATATAGTCGTACTTGGAACGTAAAATGCTCTAGTGCAGAAACGTATCATTTTCTTCACTGATAACAGTCCTTTGACAAACTATATATTGGATTCCCAGCGGCAGTCATATTGATTGTCACTCTCACAAGATACGAAATGGTCGAAATGTTACTATATAAATCAGATTCCGTGACTGTAACCTCTGCTAAATACACTAGAACGCATGGAGTATAATCTAATATTTGTCGTATCGGTCAAATGCATTGTTACCTTTCTCAAGCGATGTGATGAAGTGCCTTATGTATGTATAAGTAAACTGACCCTTCCCTCCCCTCCTTGTTTTCTTGTTATCAGTTTTCGAATTAGGTAGATACTTCGTTCACTCGTGTCTCATCTCCTAACTGTAAAGTTATATTAAAATATAATTACATTCCACAGGTTGGAGGTAAACATTAGACCTAACTCCGCCTTTAGGAACTTCTACATCAAAACACACAACAGGATGGGCCCTTATGCGATTGGTCTGGCTGCCGGCTATCTCATGTCTATCTACAAGCCCAAGGATTACAGGAAAGTCTGGTCTAAAGTAAGTTACCACATTGAAACAAGATGCTTGTATAAATAATACATGCTTCTAACAAGCTTACGAAATATTTAATTACACAAATGGGTCTACCGCGATATAATTTCAGCTGAGTTGCACCAGCTGTGGTCACGGAAACACCCTAATTTCAGATTCAGACATCAGTGGATGCACTTGTGTTACTTTCTATACAAAGAATACTAAAATCCGTTGCGTGCGATGCGGCCCTGTGGACGTCTGCCTTTGCCAAGATTAGAGTTAAAAGTTACAAAATATCAATAATAGGGCTTATTGATTTGTCTGTCAAGCATATAGGTTAATTAAAACGATCTTTACCCAACTTTTTAATCATTTCAGACGGTGTCATTCCTTGGTACTTACGTCTCCTTGAACCTAATGCTCGTCATAATGGCGTTGGGTCATCTGTGCTTGGTGTACAGAGTCCACGGATGGCTGGCCTGCATCTTCGCGGCTTTCGAAAGAAATCTCTTTGCCGTAGCTGTTTTAGGTGTCGTCATCTTTTGCACTTACGGCCAAGTTCGTAAGTGATTCACTATATCTAATTTTGAATGATATAATTAATTCTAACGACCATTTTATTTACAATTTTATCATATCAAAACCCTACCTTATAAATATTCGCCTAGTATAACATTTGCTGGGATGCTTCGTCTATGTTTAAAATTTTTACGTAACACCTACGACGTACCTATTTAAATATTTACGTAAATTTTGTGTCGCATGAGGCAAAAAGGATGGCCTGTCGCAAATACAAAAGCGCGGTTTTCTGGACTACGGTAACTGGTTTAGAAATATTAGATCTATGTTCCTGATAAATGTAAACCTTGTCCGCAGCCCTCATCAACCCGTTCCTCAGCTGGTCCGTGTTCGCGCCGCTCAGTAGGCTCTCGTACGGCTTATATGTCATACACATTATGTTTTTGTATCAATCCACTTCCATGAGAGATCATAACAAACATCACCTATTTCAAGTTGTAAGTAGCTATTTTTCAATGTCTTTTGATAAATGTATTTCTACCTATTATATTGCTACGGTAGAACTTTTTCTTTAATATTCGATACTTCTTACTGATCTGTCGCGCCCGCCTTGGAGATCGCTGTGACAATACTTTTATATGTAAACGTCCCAGTGCTCGATATGCTAATATTGCTAATGCCTTCACGACAACCACTAGTTGGCGTTTGACATTTACGTTAGCGTCTGCGTGAACTCGATCGCATTCCCTCTCTATCGCAGCAATACATCAGTGCGAGCGAGATGGACTGCGATCGAGTTTGTGCAGTCGCTAACATAAACGTCAAGTGTCTACTCGTGGTACGGCTACCGATAGTTCATACCTTGTTGTCATCTTTATTACTAACGACGTAATTTAACAATGACATGTAGGTACCGGGGCAGTGACGAGATTTCGAGGCACTGGAACGTCTCCCTTATTATTGGGCACAGACAAAACATCCTCCAGACTTAGCATAGTGGCGCTACCCCGCATACGGTAATTTTACTCCATGTTCGAGTCGAAAGTGTCTTTGTGTGACGTCCGTGTATTTGAACGGACCAATCACGGCACGGGATTTCGCTCACCTCGTCCCGCGCACCCCCGCATTTTTGGCATCATCGGTTGCATGAAATAATTGCTCTAAACTCGGTCTAGAGGATTCCTAGTCTATGTTATTGGGTATGTTTATAAGATAAGATGAGATAAAATTTATTTCATTGAAAAATATCCAAAAATTTAAACAATCATAATTATCATAAATATTATAATTTCAGTTAATAAACTCTCTTGGGTTGGTGGTCGTGTCGCTGCTGCTGAGTCTGATGGTTTGGCTGCTGGCTGAGGCGCCTCTCGTCAACATCACGAACCCATACCTCAACACTAAGTAAGTTCAATATACAGGCTTGTAATACCTAAAAGGGCTATAAATATTAAGCATTAAGTCCGTTTAAACTCTGCACCGACTTTGTGTACTTACGCCAGAACAATGTGAAAATGTCATTATAAACGTCATATTTTCATAGAAATTTGACTTTTATGATATTGACCATATTATATTAACATGTGTTAATTTATTTATTGTGTTATGTTATTACAAATGCCATACAGAGTTTAGTTGCTCCGATTCTAAAATAGTAAACAAAAAATGTATTGAGTAAATTTATCATTATTACTTACCTAATTAGGTACTTAAAAACATATAAGATTGAAGGCATTAAATCAAATGAATATAGCTTTTTTGTTTCCAAAATTAAATCCTGCTTTTGTTTTCAGAGGCGCTGCCAAGGAGAATGTTGGAATATCCAGGAACGGTGCTCATCAAAATGACACAATTAAACAAAAAAGCATGTGATTGGTTCTGCAACCTTGCTGTCTCATTAGTGGCAGCTTTTTATTTACAGTCTTTGTATGAAATATATGAATATTCTATGTATATGTTTTATTAAATAGTATTACCTCTTAATATTTTTTATATTAATAAAACAGAGCTTATTTCAACTTAACAAGATGTACTTACGACACTTACGTATCATTTGTCGTAAATGATTTCAGAATGAACAACGTTAGTAAGTCTAGTTGTATGTCTTGAGACTCTTGCGTAGTAGATGGATAGAGGTATCTACCTGTAAACTATTTAGTTAAATTTTTAAATAAAAACATATTTATAACGATTGATGCTGCTGCGTTATACTTCTCTTCTTCTTAGTCGTTTTACTCTTGACAGAGTAGTCGTGGTCATCGTCGGATGGTGACGAGCTTCACAACACGCCGTCATTCTTCTCTCTTAGCTGCCTTCCTACTACTACTTTCTTGCTTGTATGATATTTACTACATTTACACATCTTTATTTTTACTACGACAAATATATATAGTATACGCTCATGAACAAATTTAGAGGAACGCAAAAAAAAGTTTAATAATAATTACTAACTTTGAAATTACTTTGTGTGCTGTAATCTAGTAATCAAACTTTGTTTTTTACGTTCCTGTAAATTTGTCCATGAGTATTTAAATGATGTATCAGCATTGGTTCCCCTCTAACAGATTAAGGTATATTAAAAACTTATATATATGTTGAAATGTACATTAGGAACCAAGAAGAAATTTGTATGAGGAATTTTATGTATTGATAATATAATAACTATGACAAAAATCACAGAAAATTATTCGTCGTATCAATTATTTTCACAAGGCCCTATTAATAATCCTTATATTAAAAGATATTTTTTCTTAAAATTATTTTAATAATTATAACTAGGTAGAAAATCATCACAGGAAATTATTTGCCGTATGAATTATTTACACAAGGCCCTGTTAATAATCCTTATATTAAAAGATATTTTGTCTTAAAATTATCTTAATAATTATAACTAGGTAGAAAATCATCGCGAGCCCTTACAAAGTTTTGCTTATTGCTAGTGACAGTATATTCAAATTCGCTATTTACTAGTTAAAACTAGAGCTAGAGCCTTCTTGAGTTGGATTTATATGACTGATCGACGAAATTTTTTTTATACCTCCTCTATCGCATAGGCCATAGGGTAAACTCAGACCGACGGACGAGCATATTTCAGTAAAAAATGTGAAAAATTCAACGATTCCGGCAAGAATCGCACTTGCTACCTTTTGAATCACCAGTCAGACCGCTCTTGACCAACTGAGCAACAGAAGCTTACCAGAACCGTGCGAATTTTTCCATTCCTTCCTTTTTCGTTTATACGCCTTAAAGAGGCGCATAGCAACATCTACCACAAGAATGTTCTTTCTTGACCTGGTGTTAACGGCACTGGAGCCCCAAGTCATATTGAGAATTCACCCAGTAACAATGTGCTAATCCAAACTAAACTGTTTTTAGGGTTCCGTATCTCAAAAGGAAGAAACGGAACCCTATAAGATCACGTGCGTCTCTGTCTATCACACCCTATTTGCTCCGAAACTACTGGACCAATTAAGCTGAAATTTGGTTCACATACATAAGTCTTGACGGACGGACATGTAACGTAAATAAATGAATTATAACCATAAGGACCACATTCGGGGGTAAATAAAAAAATAACAAAGTTTTGCAAACTATATCCGTGGAATCTTGAGCTTTGCGAGGGTTTCATAGCACGAGGGTTATACAAAATTCTGCCTCCGACTGAAACACAAAATTTTTCACCACACCAACCCGAATAAAATATTAACTGTATGATATCAAAGAAAAACAAACCAAATCAAATGAATGTTTTTAGATATTTATCATTCAAAATCACCATTTAAAAGTCAAATCAGTCAGCAAACATAAGAAAAAAATACTAAAAATTTGCATTTGATTACTTTGCCTCACATGTGAATAAAATACAACGTTGCTATCGGTTTTTGAATAATCAAGAGAGCCTTTACCAGTTGGTGTGGTGGAAATACTTTTATAGTGTCACCATCATCATCATCATTTCAGCCTATATACGTCCCACTGCTGGGCACAGGCCTCCTCTCATGCGCGAGAGGGCTTGGGCTATTATATAGTCCCCACTCTAGCCCAATGCGGATTGGGGACTTCACATACACCTTTGAATTTTTTCGCAGATGTATGCGGATTTCCTCACGATGTTTTCCTTCACCGAAAAGCTAGTGGTAAATATCAAATTATATTTCGTACATAAGTTTCGAAAAACTCATTGGTACGAGTCAGGATTTGAACCCGCGACCTCCGAATTGAAAGTCAGACGTCATATATTATCCACTCGGCCACCACTGCCTGGTCTTTATAGTGTACTTGTGATGTATTATATAATAACTTTACCCAAAGCGTCTTAGTTTAGACTAAGTTTATTTGAGAATAAACTGCGTAATAAATAATAATTTTAGTTACTTATTTATCCACACTATTATAAACTAAAATACACTACAAACTATTATGTATGTAAAAGAATAGAAATACTAGCTCCATCATGCTTATGAAAGAAAACAAGGTGAGAATTAAACTATAAAAAATGACGCATGCCATGGCTAAGGACATCCGAGAAAAGAAATTAAATACGTGAGAAATATTTTTTAATAACAATGTTGATTGCAAGGTATTTCTATTTTATGCAGAAGATACCTAATAACGAATCCACTGTTCTAAATGAGTCGCTTAACTTCAAACTCGGGTAAATCCATCTGTCAGATTATGCGATTTTGGTATTAAGAAAAGGTAATAGGGTAGATATTTGCTGAGAGGGTCGAATGGATTTACCCGAGTTTGAAGTTAAGCGACACAAATGTTCTAATACAATAGGCTAGATGACAAATTTTTATTTATGGTATCAATCGATCAGGGGGCCGATTTTTGAATTTCGACCACTCGATTTCGAGTATTTCGTTAAATAATATCTCCACTACTAGGCATTTTAATTCTACTAATAGAATTGAAATCGAGTGGTCAATACCAATAGATTCTAAATTTCGATCGCTCGTATTTCAAAAATTAGCATTTCTCCGTTTTCCACCGATTTTCAAGTGACGAAATCGAGCGATCGAAATTCAAAAATCGGCCCCCAGTGTTTGTTTTTAGGATCAAATGTCTATATGGGACCCATTGCATTAAAGCAATACAAAAGTCAGAGATTATAGTCATAGTCCGACAGTCGTACTTCACTCGCGAAACGCTTCTAACAAAACGATAAGTGAACGTGACGTCAAGGTGTGGTCAATTTGGATTTCAGTGCGTCTATTTGGCGATACCCAAGACACCTTGTGACAATTTTTGTGTGGAAAAATTGAGTTACAATCAAACTGCGTACCTTGACATGGCGCAGTGGGTAGGATAACCCGACGAGGATAACTAGTATTAACCGAGCCTTTTGGGTTCCGAAAATTCAAACAATATTTATTTTATTTTTACTCAGTTAGGTACGTTAGCCGCATTGTTAAAAATCTGTATATAACCGGTGACAGCTGGTAGCTACAGATAACCAATAACGATCAAATTATTTTACTACGTCAACGACAAACAAGCATACGTTCCGTATGGTGGTAAGTGGCTACCATAGCCTAAACTTTACCAATAATAAGTATAAAAATAATAAATAGTTTTTGAAAATATAAGTGTTTTTACAAGCTTTTATTTAGTTTCACCTGACCGTTGTCTGTCTGTCGATCTGTAATCAAATCTTGCAAGTTAAATTTGATCCACTTCCCGGTTTCCGATTGAGCTGAAATTTTGCATGCATGTATAAATCGGATGACAATGCAATATTATGGTACCATCGAGCTGATCTGATGATGGAGACAGGAGGTGGCCCTATGGAGTTCCTATGAACTCTGTGATGAAACAACGCAACCTAGTCGTGTTAGGGTTTTTAGAATTGTCTCGATGAGTATTAGTTGTCTGTCGTAAGAAAAGTACAGTCAGCGATAAAAGCTTGTACCAAAAATGAAATTTTTCTACTTTATTTTACTAAACGCAGTTTTCTTACAAACTTGTCGTTATAGCTTTAATTAAAATTGTAATACACTTAATCTATGTACCAATATTCCCCTGTTTGGGGAATATTCCTGGCAACACCGGGAAATTTCCCATATGGGAATATTCTTTGTTCCCGGGAAATTCCCACGGCACATCACTATTCGTGTACTATCTACCTGCAGATAGAGATGATAATTACTTATGAAAATCGAATAATAAATGACAATTATTAATCTGTTATCCTGAATTACTAGTCAAGGTGTACACTTAGTCACTGAATTGTGATTATCACACCTATGTTTTAATTTTTTTAATTTAATTTTTTTTTAATTTATTTATTTGGGAAACATACAGCACATAATAATACAATTAGGTAAAAGATATAGTTAAAACATAAGCCAAAACAGTTTCCACTTATAGCTAATACAAAATTCCTTTGCTCCGAAAAAAAGTACAATTATTAAGTATTTTGAATTTAGAAATTGGTTAAACAGTAACATTCAGCAAGTAAGATATTCCACAAGAACAATTAAAATATATATATATATATATAACAAGCATCATTTAGAATTTGGAAAATAACAAGCACATTTAGAATTTGAAATTACAAGCAATAGTTACAATTACAATAACAATTAGAACAATACTAGACAAGATTACAAATTTATTACGAGCTACGAGTTTTATTTAGTTTGATGACAGAAACAAATCTATTACACTTATGCTGGAACAAATCAATGTGTGAATATTTCTTATTGTATATATTGCAAGCTCTTGCTAAAAATTTGTTGCTTACATATTTTTTGCGGGTGAATGGAACGGATAGTAAAGCGGTGGACCGTGTACGATACGTAGGACATCTAAATATTATCTTGCTGAGAAGATCTTCAGAATCAATTAAATTATTTAATAATTTGTACAAGAAAATTACATCTCGCTTTTCTCTTCTCACTTGTAAGGATTCAAAATTCTCAGGCTTAAAAGATTTGAATTTATATTTCATACGATTAAGAAATTTTTTTTTTGAATACTTTCTAATGAATTAATGTGCACTAAAAAGTGGGGACTCCAAACTGTAGATGCGTATTCCAAATATGACCTTACATATGCATTATATAAAAGAAGTAACGTTGTGGGGTTTTTAAAATCTTTACTTTGCCTGAAAATGAAACCAAGCATTTTATAAGCTTTAGATGTTATCTTATCTATGTGTGAGACCAATTGAATTTCACTGTCTATAAATACTCCTAAATCTCTAACCTCAGTAACTCTAGTAAGTGGTTGGTTTCCAATTGTATAATTAAATGTTATAGGGTGAATCTTCCGCGTAAATGTAATAATTGAACATTTATTTAAGTTTAAATACAGCTTATTACATAAACAATAGTTGTTCAATCTATTAAGGTCATCCTGCAAATTAACGCAATCAGCCTCGGACTTCACAACGGTAAATATTTTAGTATCGTCAGCATACAACAATACTTTAGAATTTAAAAAACAGTTAATGACATCATTAATATATATGTTAAATAGTAGTGGTCCTAAATGCGAGCCCTGCGGGACCCCTGACGTAATAGGCACGAAACTAGAGGTATATCCTTTAATAGTAACTGCTTGAGTTCTATCCCGCAAGTACGATGTGAGCCAACGCAACAAGTCTCCATGAATACCGAACATTTCCAGTTTATTTAATAAGACCGAGTGTGAAATTTTATCAAATGCCTTTGAGTAATCGGTATAGATAGCATCAACTTGATAATTCTTGTCCATTGCGCTCAGAACATAATCAAGTAGCTCGCACAAGTTAGATTCCGTTGACCGTTTATTAATGAAGCCATGCTGCTGCGTTATTAACATCGGTCTTATTGTTGGGTAGAGCGTGTCATAAATTATTTTTTCAAATAGTTTTGGTAGTACTGATAATTTTGAAATGCCACGATAGTTTCTAATATTATGTTTATCACCGCTTTTAAAAATAGGCACAATGATAGATTTTTTCCAAATTTTTGGTAAGGACCCAGACCTAAGTGACATGTTGTAGAGTAAACATACCGGTAATGCAAGAGACTTACTGCAACGTTTTAAAAACACAGGATGAATGCCATCTGGTCCACTACCTTTGGATTCATTTAGATTCTTTAAGTATTTTTCCACCAGAGGTACGTCAATTTGAACGTTATTAATAACACAGTTTTGTGGGCTATTGACACTAGGCATGGAAGAATGAATAGGTTCAAATACTGAATGAAAAAAGTCATTGAATAAATTGGCTGTGCTGACTCCATCGTTTGCCGTAATGTTGTCTAAATAGAGCGAATCGGGAATACCATTGTTATCCTTCCTGGATTTTATAAATGACCAAAACGACTTAGAGTTAATTTTTCTATTATTTTCAGCCCTAGAAATAAATAAATTGTAGCAAGAAATTTCTTCGTTTTTTATTTTAGAGCGTAAATTAGAAAAAGCGTTATAGTCAGCTAACCGTCCATATATTTTCCATTTTTTGTGTATCTTGTTTTTTTTCTTAATTAACATGATAAGATTACGGGAATACCAGGAAGGAAAATTACTTGGTTTTGTGAAGGTTTTGGAGGGAACTAATTCTTGAATTATATCATTTACAGTGGTGTAAAAATCATTGACCGCACTTTCAATATTATTAGTATCTAGTTGCGTCTCCCAACTGATTTCCGTTAATTTTGAATTAATTTTAATATAATCGGCTGCAAAAAATCGACGTATTACACGCGAGGCCGGTTTTAAATGACGCTCAGTCGAACCAATATCAATCGTTATACAAAGGACTGGGTGATGAGCGTCTATGGGTACAAGAGGGTCCGCGCTAGCTACCTCACACAAGTGATTAGAAAGGATTAGATCCAGATACCTACCGTTCTTGTTAGAGATGTGATTATATTGTTCAAAGTTTGTAAATTGCAAAAATGCTGATAGTTGCACTGTCAGGTTGTTAAAATTAGGATTACCTAACCTAAGGCTATGAGAGCCCTGATCAAGTTGGCTCCAAACCGCATCTCCGATGTTGAAATCACCTAGAACCAAAAATACATCATCGGGATAATCCGCATGTAAGTCAGACAAATACTCAAAAAATAGTGATTCGGAATCTATCTGTTCCTTACTTGGGGGGAAGTAACAAGTAAACAACCTTAATTTTTTACATACAGGCCCTTGAGTTATATGAATATCAAGACATGTAACATCGGCGTCCGGGAGCGCCACGACAGGGCGTGCGCCGCGTGCGTCAGCCCGCAACTCGCGGCGCACCGCTATCAACGTGCCGCCACCCCGCGTCACCCCTAGTCTCTCACAGTCTCGATCAGTCCTGTACACGTTGTACCTCGAATCAAACAATTCTGAGTCATAAATGCCAGGAACAAGCCACGTCTCAGTAATACATATAAAAACATAATTGTATTTTAATAGATTTCGTAAAAATACAGTAGTTTTAGTCCTGAGTCCACGAGCATTTTGATAGTATAAGTTAAAAGACATTTAAAAACGATTGACAAGATAATATATAGTACGTATGTAAAGTTCGCTTATTCAAAATTTGGTCCATTAATAAAATATGTATGTTCATGTTTCCTGTTAAGATTTTAAAATACAGTCGCAAGATAAATGTAAACAAAAGTACTCGTAAACAACGCACCAATATGTTAAATACCAAATAAAAGTAAGTAATAGTTTTGTTTCTGCAATACAAATGTAGTTCAATCAATATGGATATAAATACTAATCTGAAAACATATCCTATAAACAAAAACAAGAACATGGGTAGGGTCACGCTTATGTTATTTTGTTTAAAGCTTCCTCAGTCGTAATGTACAGAATCGGTGAATTATCCGTCTTCCGCACCATCACCGTACAATTCCGGACCCAACAATACTTGTACTGTTTTTGAGTCTTTCTGAGTTGAGCCTGTTTAAGCAAGAACTTATTGAATCCGGACAGGTGGTCATTGACGTATATGCGAGAGTCGTTGTTGGTAAATCCCAGATCTTTAGCTTTTAAATTCTTTAGCTTCCGTAAAGAAGAGATAAAATCATCTTTTTTGTAGCGTGCTTGCAGTTTGACAATGATCGGCTTGGGTTTCCTACTATCGATATCGTTTTTCACAGCAACGCGGGTCACAAAGTCGATGTCTGTCGCGACATTAAGAGGGTAACCACTTAACCCTGCCAGCGAGTTCAAAATTGAGTAGAGATTTTCGCCTCTGGCTTCTGGTACTCCGTTAATCTGGATGTTGGACCTCCTTACCCACTGTTCATTACTACGCATTTCTGCCACTATATTTTTTACGCTGGTTTTTAACTCATCTACTTCAGTTTTACAGTTCTCTAGTCCGTTGACTCTAGACTCAATACTCTCAATTCGACTTGACATTTCCTGCAGTCTTGAGTCAAGGCTGTTTTTCATATCCGCCACATCAGATTTAACCTGGTTCATGTCTGCTTGGATTGCTTGGATGGCCGAAAATTGTGTTTCCAGTGCGGATACTTTAAGCAGAATACTATTTAATAACTCGGCGTGTTGATCAGACTGAGAGGGAGTATTATGTAATGACTGGAACTGGAACGTGTTAGGAGGAGTGGTCAGCGACTGCCTTTGCAACTCACTCGTGCCGTGTGCGTTGTTAGTTATCTTTGAATCGTCTAATGTGCCGTCTAAAGACATAACGGAGTCATCTAGTGTGACCTCGGCCCCGGATACGGAGCCCCGGCCCGACAACAGCACGGTGTTTACACCCATAACCGGTGTGCCATCATTTCTTCGTCGTCGGTTAGTCACTGAAGTGCAGAATGAGCAGAGCCATGATTTAGCAACTTTGGCAATATATTCCTCTGCTTGCAATGGTGATACGTCTAAGCATTTCAAGCAGTAGTATTTGCCGCAGCCCGTGCATTGTAATGATGCGTTCGCCTCGACATTGGTATTGCAACCACTGCAAATCATTTTAAATTGAGCTATATGACTTATGCAATAAAGTTCAAAAGCAAGAACAGCGTTGACGTCGCTAGAGGTATCCGCTAGATTCGACCGAGTGCGCTCAACGATCCGTGGCTCAGCGGTAACACGCGCGGCTGAGATGCAGCGACCCCGGGTTCAAATCTCACAAAAATACAAAAAGTATTATTGTTCACCAAACT
>NC_085961.1:13842305-13942305 GCF_910591565.1 Cydia splendana
TCTTCTAAGTTATGGGCTGTTATAAGAATGTCGTCAAGATAACAAACAACACCATCAATGCCACTGAGGATCTGGTGCATTGTCCTTTGGAAAACGGCCGGCGCAAAGGAAATTCCAAATGGTAAGCGTTTGTAGCGAAAGTAGCCCTTATGTGTTGAAATCGTTAAGTATTTTCGCGATTCTGGATGGATCATCAGTTGTAGGTATGCATCTTTCAGGTCGATTTTTGTCACAAACCTTTACGTATGTGTGCGTGGCACACATGCATAGTAGTAATAAAGACTATGGCGCCTTTTTCCTTGACCGTTTACAGTGAACTACAATGAGGGTTCCATTCTTTCACCTTCTTGCAAAGCAATCACGTGAAAAATGAATACACCTCATTGTAGTGCACTGTACACGGTCAAGGAAAAAGGCGCCAATATATTATGTACTATAATACATATTCATTCAGTGACGATTTACTACCTAGACCAGTATTTTATAAATTTCATACCAAAGAATATTTTAGTCGCAAAGGTAAAAACACGATGTGTAAAAATATCATTTATTTTTCATTACTTACATGCGTAACAAACCAAAAAAATATTTTCTAAGGGTTCCACTTATTATAATAAATTAGTTCGAAATAATACAAATCCATTATTAAACTTGGACTTAAATTTGACTAGCTAGCACGAGCCACGAAAGCATTGATGCGTTTTGGAGTCATGTTGTTTTAATTCGCACAGCCGAAAAGGCAATAACGTTTCTTTCTCCCAGGCGCACTCATTTTCATCAATTTATAGTGATTATACTAGAAATTATTAATTAAAACTACAAAAAAATAGAATCTTCTGTTTGACTTTTATAGTTTGACGGTTACTATGTTCTTTGTTTTAACGTTTCCTTTCACGAAAGGCACTTGGCGAAACTATTTAGTTAAATGTTCTTAATAAAAACGATTATATTATTTTAATATAAATACAATTATATTAAGACGATTAAAAAATGTGAGGTACCTAAATTACTGAAAATATTAAACGTTTCATACTTGAAACGGAATTTGTGATAAAAATGCAAAGACAAAGTTTTTTTTCTTTTTAACAATTATGGCCTGGATGCGTGTTTTTTAAGACATCACAGACAAAGCGGTGACACCATCTAGTTGATTTACATGGAAGCATCAGGTGAGGACATGTTGCTGTAAACATAATGCTGACTGCGCTAGTTTCCATATATAAGGTACCCCTCTTTGAAGTTTCGCCCCCCTGGTAGCTCCTTTCAAACAAAAAACAAATTACTCAAATCGGACTACGGATGTCGGAGTAATCGGTGAACGTACATAGAAAAAAAAAAAGCTAGCCACAACCGAATACAGAACCTCCTCCTTCTATGAAATTGAAGACGGTTAAAAAAAGAGCTGTGCGAGGGTTGTATTGTGTGTTTATTTATTTCTTTTGATATTATGAGCGGGGCCCGCAAGATTCACAAAGTTATCTGATACTAAGATAAGCACCATGTAGGGATTGCAAACCGGATTGATTGATCCGGCCGGATTGAGGCCGAAATCCGGCCGGATCCGGCCGGACCTGATCCGGTTAGGTATAGGGATATTAAAGTTAATAAAATTACATATTTTTCAAGTTTTATGCCTTATATGAGAAACAAAGGGTATTTTTACAAATGTATTCATAAAACAACAATTTGAAGTTAATAAGAAATAACTTTGTAACAATAAAATAAAACTAAGTATTAAAAAGTGTCACATAGTCAAACTCAATTTAAAAATAAAATTTGAAATCTAAGTTATTTATTAATTTTATTATATTTAATCATTCACATTCTGCTCAAATTTATACGTTTACAATAAAAATATAAATTTGATTAGATTCCAAAGCCTGTTAATGGGATAATTATGGCATGGGAAATGGAACTCCTTGAAAGGACAAGTTTTCGTAACTGTTCTTTGATGGAATTATTTGTAACGCTGACATCCATTCTAGTACCAAAATATTTTAATTTTAACCAAAATTGTATGAAATGCGCTCCAATATTATCTTGCTTTCATTTTTTATCCGTGAAAATAGTTTTATAGCCTAAATCACAAATAAATAAGTAATTCATGAATAAATATTTGGGGACAATTTTATACAGATCGACCTACTCGTAGCCCCAAACCAAGCAAAGCTTGTATATGGGTACTAGCTAGCTCTAGGTAGTACTACTAGGCGACGATATATATACGTATAGTATATTGATAAATACATAGAAAAACACCCATAACTCAGGAACAAATATCTGTGTTCATCACACAAATAAATGCCCTTACCGGTATTCAAACCCAGGACCATCGGCTTCATAGGCAGGGTCACTGAATGGTCACTACTCACTAGGCCAGACCGGTCGTTACAAATGCCTTCCGTGGCATCTCCATCCTTTAATTTTTACTTCTAATTATTTACGTAATCGTCGTATCGTGCCGATTCGTGCCACCAACATGAAAGAAGAGGAAATCCTCTTCTGTTCTCAATCATCGTCATATGAAATATCTTCTTATTTTACTAAATTTGGTTTTTTTTATTCGTTCTTTTTTCTGTTTAACTTCTTTCTTCTATCCATCGCCTTTATCTCACCTAAAACGCGCAGTGGGTGCTGCGTGCGGTCTTTTTTTCTATTTTCCCGGATCCGGTCCGGATCCGGTGATTTCAACCGGATCCGGTAGCTCCTAAAACGTGCCGGATCCGGCCGGATTACCGGATCCGCCGGACCGGATTGCAATCCCTAGCACCATGGCACATATTCGTAAAAGTGATGCTAAGTTCCGAAAAAATACATTATTAAATATAGGAGTAGTAACAAATATAATTTTCACCACACCAGCTCGGAAAGGCTTACTTTGCACTTCAAAAACTGATAGCAAAGTTGCATCTTATTCACGTGTGAGGCAAAGTAATGAAATGCAAATTTTGAGTTGTTTTCTTATGTTTGCTGGTAGAATTGACTTTTAAATGATGATTTTGGATGATAAATATTTAATAACATTCATTTGGATTTGATTTGGTTTGATTTTGTTTGATATTTTACATTTAATATTTGCTTTGGGTTGGTGTGGTGAAAAATTTTGTGTTTCACTCGGGGGCAAATTTTGTTTAACCCTCGTGCTTTGAAACCCTCGCAACGCTCAAGATTCCATTTTTCGAACCACTCGCTACGCTCGTGGTTCAATTTTGGAATCTTTCGCTTGCTCGGGTATCAATATTAGCACGAGCGGTTAAACAACAACTTTGCCCCCTTGTAAAACAAATAACTATTGTGTCAAATTAGAGGTCCTTAGAAATCTCAAGTAGGTTAAAAATATAAAACCAGTAATATATTGTTACAGTTATTTTCTTTTTCAGTCAATGTTCTTGCCAAGGAACCAATATTAGAGATCCCTAACCTGGACCACATATTTGACAATCTGTCAAAGAATGAGTGGGACGCTGATGAGGTGCCCTGCCGTGACAAAATATTTAACATTCTGGAAAATGTTAAGAACTCTACGTTATGGGCCACATGGGGTAAGTACATAAAATTGTACATATATATTGTCTCCAATGTAACAAAGAGCAGAAGCAACAGTTATATACACATACACACACACATCAATCATGGAGAAGAATTTTTTGAAATTAATGAAAATCTAACGACCTCTGTGCGGACGGAGTTGTGGGCGGGGGCTTTATATAAAACGGGCTAAAATTGTTTGAATGGGGGCTTTATTCCACTCCTGTAAGAATGATTTACTTGATGTGTGCTTTGTGATCAGAATATCCAATCAAAGAGCTACGCATCATTGGTTATGTTATGCAAAGTTACTTTCCATCATAACCGAACTTTTTATTCTTATATTATTTTCTCTACACGCTTAATTTTTAAAATAAAAATGTAAAATGCTAAGTTGTACCGGGTGTGGCATGTAACACGAGCAAATAGTTAAAACGTATATTGTAAATCTTATATAACTTTGACAAAAGATTTATTCAATGATAACTTTTGGTTAACAACTTTTAAAAATTATGAAATCTTTAGATTTTCCTCTTTTTTATACCATAACATAACAAAATACAATAACAAAACCTATATTGTAAATCTCAAATTATATAACTTTTGATTAACAACTTTTAAAAATTATGTGAAATGTTTAGATTTTCCTCTTTTTTATAAGTACAAAATATTACATTTCAATGTAGGTAGGTACGCTATCATCAGTGCGTTTGACGTTCCTTATTACCTATCACAAAACAAAATTCTCAATACATTGCGTCTTATAATAAAATTTAAAGTGTGATAAAAATCAAAACCAAGATATTTTATTAAAGTCGCTGAACAAATGTTGGTCAGTTTTTATTGCTACTGCTACTACAGTAACAGGCCACATCCAGTATATGAAGTATATCTCTTGAAAACATTTTTATATTAATTTCGGGATCATAATATATTTAGCGGATTTAGCAAAAAGTTTGAAAAACTAACTTGACTAAGTACAAGTTTTTCGTAAAAACAAAAATAAAACAACGGGTTGCACTCCGGGAGTGCCGGCAGAAGTGAAACACTCAACGACATTGTAACTCTAAATATTAATAACAGCGCCATCAGTGCAAAATGTCTGCAGCACTATGTATAATTGAGGTTAACGCCATCTAGCGTTATTTCGTCGCATTACTTGAATCCCCTATTAAGCACATCACTGTGAGTACTGCAGTTACATTATATTAATAGCAGTTTGAGGGAAACTCACTAGATGGCATTTAAATCAAAAACGCAAAACACAATGACATTGTTCGTCACACGTGACGTCACGCAAGCGCCCTGCGCCGCCTAAACGAAACAGCAGGCTCAGGCACACATTTTCGCCGCGCGGTAGAAAGAGAGGGTTACGCCTTACGCCTTACGTCTTACGCTGTCTCGAGTTTAACATTTTTTCCCCACCTCAAAAAGTGAACAGCGCCGCTAAAGAAGTTTTCACTTCAAAAAGCTTTTGAATAGAATCTATAATTTTACTGAACGTGAGTTTTAAAATCTATTAAGGAAAGGTGGGCAAAGACTACTAGTAGGTATCACCGGGCCAAGACAAACACTTGTATGGAATCCTCATACTGTTTGTCTAGCCCCGAGCAAAATTAACTATGTTCGTCTTACCCCGCCTTACCTTAAGCAAAAATAATAGATAGTATAGAGGGGCCCTGTCATTGTAAATTTTGTAGTCACTGTAAATTTACTGCCATCTATCGACACACGACTAAAACTCAAAATGAAAACGTATAAAGTTATCAAAAAATGTATATATATGTGTCGGGAATTGTGGGCGTATCATACTATCGGCAGCACATCAGAACCTTCAATCGTGGATGACGAGGGCCTTCAATGAAATACGACGTTCAACTCACAATCTTTACTGCACAAGACTCATTACAAATCACAGCACGCGATACGTTTCTTATCTTAAGCAAAGCAGTGGATTAGACCCAGGAGCGGCCACAGACGTCATCCTCTCCCGTTCGTTCTCATCGTGCTCCTTCTGAAGATTGATTGACAGCATAACTTCAATTGTTCTGGACTTCAATTGTTTTAACAGCGCACTCTATGACGTCTTGGCGGAACTGCGTCGAACGCCACTCAGGTGTACGTAACATCCTAGTTTGCTCTATTTGTCAAGGTTTGCATGATAAAATGCCTCTTGAAGGCAATAGATGGCACATTTCAGCCATTCTCCGACATATGGATAAATGATTTTATTATTTTTATATCATTTTGATCCATGTTCATTCACTGATATCTATGTGTTAAAATTGTTAAATATGAAACGGTGTCGTCACGCCATCTAGCCGAGGATAGGCTAAAGGTGTGTGCGGCATCTATTCGAGAATGACTTTTACTTGAATTCCGAGGCACGTTTTTTCCTTAGACTTTATTCGTCTTATACGAAGTTACATATGTCTTTGCCTTAAGTCAGTACTTAATATAACTTAAAATTTGTATTACGGCCAAGTAGGTTAACCAACATTTTACTATGAAAACCAATGTTTTAGTAACCTAATACTTAAACTATGACTACTTACATATCTATGTGACTACTTAATGAGGTTCTATGCGAAACAGTCGTGTTTCGCTCTCTGTAATTACGAGTAGGTACCTGCCTGTTTAGGCACGACTGGTTGATGGCCGTCTGTTGTTACAGTATGGAACTCCATCGACCAGTCGCCCACGGGCATCTTCTTCGGCGCCCGCTACCACTTGGGGAGTTACGACCAATGCCTGCGTCCGCCCTGGCTCGCGACACACCCGGAATTACGCACTCAATACTGTTTAGCGGAAATAGAGATGAATAAAGATGGCATCAAGACAATGGAAGAAGTTTCCGATCCTTATGTTAGGGCTGAGGACTATTACCTCGATGTAAGTTAAAACGTTATTCATTGGAAAAGTTATTCTTTTTCACACAAATCGATTGAGCTAGCCTAGTTTTGATTTGTAATTTCAGACTAAATCACACTTCGGTCGTAGTTTCTCATACATAGCACACGGGGTCTGCCTTCCCGCGGGCTGTCCGTCCAAGTCCGCGGAGAAGTTTGTGCAGGCGCTCATGAGCACGGAGTACTTGCGCGCGGCCAGGGGTGCGCCCGTCTCCATACACCACTGTGAGGAAGCAGCGGCCCCGAGGGTATATTCTACGGGATATTACGTGTTTGTGTAAGATTTTACTCATTATCTTTAAATTCTGACTAGCTACAATTAGTTGTATTTGCTTTGTGAGTTGGCTTTAAATATCTTTATTATCTTTGTATAATTATAACCCAATCCTTTTCCAGGTACACTTTTGCAGCGCTGATGTTCATAGCTGTAGCTTCCACATACTATGTTAGCGAGTACCCAGTCACCGCTAGTTCTAACTCATTTGGTACGTGATGTTTAAACCTTTAGAATTAACTAGCTGTGCCCGCGGCTCCGCCCGCGTGGAATTCGGTCTGTGTCAGTAAGGGGCTGATTTCTAATCCTAATTTCTCTCCCTCTCCCCTGGAGGCGGAACTTGAAGTAAAGTTGACAGATGGATATGCTAGAGGACTGTAGTCCAGATAAAATATTTTACAGTTAGGTAGTAGTTTTTTTCGCCCTTATTAATATTTTACACGTGATTTTAACGACAGAGTAGTAGGTGTATATCGGACGATACAGTAAGGTATACGCGCGCGAGCGAAAGCTTCTTCAGACTCCTGAGGAAGACCACGTGCCTCTTGTAACCTCAATGCGTTGCCAGACTTTCGCGAATGATTCGATTTTTTTCGGGAAGGCATGGAAATGCGTATAAAATGCGAGTCCCAAATCGTTTGACTCCGCAAACGACCAGTGCTGGATTAAGATATTTTGATGCCCTAAGCATTTGTAGACCATGGTGGTCCCTCGACCTCCCTTGCTCTTTTTGCGTTTTTTATAGCGAAAATTTTTCGATATAAAAAACGCAATTTGTTAGACAGTTGTAGATTTTTACTTTTAGTATGGAAATCAGTTACATCATTTTATCACGAACGCGATAATTTTTCGATATAAAAAACGCAATTGGATAGACAATTGTACATTTTTACTTTTAGTCATAGTCTAATAAAACATGGTCTTCTCTTCCCAGAGTGACACAGGCCTACGTCACAATAACATGGCCGCTATATATAACGCTATCGCATATTATCATATAGCGCTGTCGCATGATGACGTAGGCTTGTGTCAGTTAGGTCACCTAGAAAATACGGGAAGAGAGTACCAGGCGGAGTATATTATTATACCATGCTTTTAGTATGGAAATCAGTCAAATCATTTTAGCACGAAATATGACAGTGCTGCAGCAGTAACGTTGCAACAGAGTAATGCTGCTGCAGTCGCCACCCGAATGTCACCTTTATCATATCTTAGAAAGTTATTGAAAACGCGAATGTAGCGCCATAAGATTCAGGGGCAAACTATAGTCAATCGAGTGTTGTGGCTACCCCCCCTTTTAGGGGTTGAATTTTTATAGCCTATAACCTGGCCGGGGATGTTCTCGACAGACTAGTAAAGTTTGCATCAAAATCCGTTCAGCCGTTTTCACGTGATGCGCGTTCAAATAAACAGATACTGTTGGAACGTGTTCTGTTATCGATTCTAAGTATCCCCAGGCAACTTTTTTTCGAATATCTTCCATGTACAGACTTTCGACCCTCTTCTGCTTTATTATATGTATAGAATAGATTGATTTACAATACAGGAAACTGATAACAAAAGTGAATTATTTTATCTCTACGTTTTTTTAGTTAATCACGTTGCAAAATCGTTCTGTTTCCGCCGCAACTGGAATACAGTGTTCAAATCAGACAAGGATGAACTACCATGCTTGCACGGTATCCGCTTCCTAACGGCGTTTATCGTCGCCTTCGTCCACTACATAGCAATTGCACAGGGGACTTCTGTTAGCAATGCTTTAGACTTTGAACGGGTAATAAAACTTATTTACTTGTTGAAGACTTAACAGTTGTAAGTTTTACCGGAGGCTAATAATTAGAAAAACCTTTTATCATTATTGTAGGTGGTGCTATTACTATTTTTACTGTTTTAAGCTTTGTACAAAAGGTACCACCCCAGCATATAAGTTTGTATGCTGAACAGACAGAACATCGGTAACAATAATTTAAATTACATGAAAACCTTTTTTCGAAATGCCAATAAAAAAATTAATAAAAAAAAAATATTTAAAGAAAACTTAAAGTCAACTAAAAGTAAGTTGCAAACCCTTTCGCCATTAGCGCCATGCGAACTCTTATCTCCTTTGCGCTACTATATACTATAACATGTATTTTCAGATGGCTACGGATAAACCACTACTAGCGGCTGTTACCACTCATTTCGATGTATTAGTGGACACATTCTTTGTATTGTCTGGCCTTCTAGTGGGAAAAAGCCTTGCCACGTTGGATATAACCAAACCATACAGTTTATTGATGAATATTCTAAAACGATATATAAGGTATAACTTATTAGCTTATTACAGTTACATATTGCAGTACTTAGTTAGGTATATATTTATTATTAGTATATAGCGGTAACTCATTTATTGTACAATTAGTGTATAAAATCAATACAAAACTAAAATTAACTACAACTAAAAACGAAAGCTACAAAATTTAAAATACCTATAAAAATTTTGCGCACTTGGTAAGGTGCCCATCACGCAGGCAGCGTTCAGTATATAGCTATTTATTATGAGGGTAAGAAAACGTACATAGGAAACATGTTGATTTCCAATAGCACGATTGCCATAACATAAGCGTACCCCAATTTCTACCTATTTATTGCTAACGTTTTATACGTAAAAAACTCTTCCTCTTTTGAAGTCGGTTGAAATGTAGCTTATTCAAATCGTAAAAAAGGACTTAACCGTACGATACTAATGTTGATACCTTATTTAGCCAAAATCAGCTCAGTCGTTTTAATGCTAATGGAACTGCCTTCCCATAGTTGTGCAAAAACGTAGATGCAAGTGTTGTAAAATCATTATCATTTTGAGATGTTTTTTAAAAATCAAATACCAAGGAGACGAGCGGTTAATCGAAATCTCAGTGTTGCTTAATCTTATTATCCTACTTACACGGAGGTCAAGTCACTAGCAGAAACTACTATTTTACAATAAAGTTGTAAATACTCGGATTCATTCCCGCACCCGAAACCCAGGGGTATGTTTATAATTTTTTGCTGCTTCTGAAATTGGGATTCACCTATTAAGGCACAATTATTCGATATCTCATCTTCACAATGTCCCATAGATATCGGTAAATAGATAACCGCGATTGTGTCGAGAGTGAGATTCACGACCGTCTAGACGGCAACGTAATGATCGAGGATGGTCTCTTTTCAATCGTTATCGTAGACTAGTGTGATGAGGAGAAACTAGAGATTGTATTCAACAATCCTCAGAACCGACTTCCAGAATGCTTTTTTTTTCAGACTTGTCGTGCTTTTAGCCGTGACCGTGTTCTACCTGGCCCATATCTCAAAACATACTGATGACGGCCCTGTCTACCCCAAGATAGCCCTCTACGAGCAACAGATGTGCGAGAAGAACTGGTTGCCGGCATTACTAATGGTCGGGAATTATTATAACACTTTAGAAATGGTACGTATTAACAATTGTTTTATCCCAGGCTTCATATATGAACGTATAAATGTTTGCCCCTCGGGTTTAGTTAGATTTCGATGTGGATTTAATATCGTACCTAATCGGATTGCAAACCGGCACTAATTCACCACCAATAAAAAATATGGTTGCACAATTATTTAAAAACGGCAACTAAATAAATCCCGCTGATTTTCATTCTTTAATGTAGGTACTAATCATTGAAAAAAAAACACAGTTTGCTAAAATATGTATGTGTGTTGTCATAAATATTTCAATGTTTTTGCTAGGGGCTATTTATCTTTAGACGTGCAAAGTCTCCAATTGAAAGTAAGTCCCAAGGAAAGAGAATGGGCGTAGGTTTGTTACTTTAATTAAGGTGCTTCCTTGCATTCGATATAGAGTGTTTAACTCGGGTGAAAGGCACCATTTCAGTCTGGGACTATCGGCGGTCTCATTGCGTTCAAGCGCCAAACTAGCTGGACTGAAAATGGTGCCTTTCATCCCTTGGTTAACAATCTATTATTAAATCACTACTCATCTTAAAAAAAAAATAATTGCGTGAGCGTGTACCTACTTTTCGAGCGAGTTTTGTTGTTGCTAGGTACCGTAAATAACTTTAATTTTTTTGTGTAAAAAACGGATCATTCTCAGTAGATCCATTGACTAGAAACATCATGTATCTACTGAGCGCTGTTCTCGTGTAAGTGACTTGTATGTCTTTTATCCTTAAACCAGTTAAACCTGGTTTAGATTTAAGGATAAAAGGTTATTTATACGTACTTCCAGTGCCACCCAGCCACTTGGTACATCCCCTGCGACTTCCATATGTACGTAATGACGCTGGTCCTTCTGTACGTGTACCGCAAAAACTCACGGATCGGCACAGCAGCTGCCGCCATAGTGTTGGTGATCAGCTTCATAATGCCCATGATCATCATATACGTCTATGATTTACCACCAATTCTGGCTTACGATCTTGGGTAAGTTTTTTTTATTAATTTTGGTGTTCAGTTTTAATGCTACAAGCATCTACGGTTATTACCTATTTGATTTCTGTAGGTACCATTTGTACTTGGCCACAGTGAATATAGTTGGTCAAACCAATTTGTCAGTCAGTAAGAACCAGGAAAACTATACTCATCCTTTTCTTTTTGGGTGCTAATACTAGTGTAAGACAATAGTAGATTGTTAACCAAGGGATGAAATGATGCCTTTCACCCGAGCACAGAATAAATAATAGTACTACCCGAGTTAAACACTCTACTTTTCATTTCGAATACGAGAAAAGTGAAATGCTTGTGTTTTTTTAAAAACATGAGAAAGTAGACATTTTTATAGTAAATCTTGAAGGTACTTTCAATTAACAATTTAGGCAAAAGTATCGTTATTTATGTAATGGGGAGATAAATATCAGAATGGAAATTGTATAACAAATCCATTTAAACCCATGCTTATCGTAATAAAATTAATATAGTCGTACTTGGAACGTAAAATGCTCTAGTGCAGAAACGTATCATTTTCTTCACTGATAACAGTCCTTTGACAAACTATATATTAGATTCCCAGCGGCATTCATATTGATTGTCACTCTGACAAGATACGAAATGGTCGAAATGTTACTATATAAATCAGATTCCGTGACTGTAACCTCTGCTAAATACACTAGAACGCATGGAGTATAATCTAATATTTGTCGTATCGGTAAAATGCATTGTTACCTTTCTCAAGCGATGTGATGAAGTGCCTTATGTATGTATAAGTAAACTGACCCTTCCCTCCCCTCCTTGTTTTCTTGTTATCAGTTTTCGAATTAGGTAGATACTTCGTTCACTCGTGTCTCATCTCCTAACTGTAAAGTTATATTAAAATATAATTACATTCCACAGGTTGGAGGTAAACATTAGACCTAACTCCGCCTTTAGGAACTCCTACATCAAAACACACAACAGGATGGGCCCTTATGCGATTGGTCTGGCTGCCGGCTATCTCATGTCTATCTACAAGCCCAAGGATTACAGGAAAGTCTGGTCTAAAGTAAGTTACCACATTGAAACAATATGCTTGTATAAATAATACATGCTTCTAACAAGCTTACAAAATATTTAATTACACAAATGGATCTACCGCGATATAATTTCATTGTTTTTAAATTCCGACGTTTCAGCTGAGTTGCACCAGCTGTGGTCACGGAAACACCCTAATTTCAGACTCAGACATCAGTGGATGCACTTGTGTGACTTTCTATACAAAGAATACTAAAATCCGTTGCGTGCGATGCGATGCGGCCCTGTGGACGTCTACCTTTGCCAAGATTAGAGTTAAAAGTTACAAAAAAACAATAAAAGGGCTTATTGATTTGTCTGTCAAGCATATAGGTTAATTAAAATGATCTTTACCCAACTTTTAACCATTTCAGACGGTGTCATTCCTTGGTACTTACGTCTCCTTGAACCTAATGCTCGTCATAATGGCGTTGGGTCATCTGTGCTTGGTGTACAGAGTCCACGGATGGCTGGCCTGCATCTTCGCGGCTTTCGAAAGAAATATATTTGCCGTGGCTATTTTAGGTGTCGTCATCTTTTGCACTTACGGCCAAGTTCGTAAGTGATTCACTATATCTAATTTTGAATGATATAATTCTAATATTAAAGAATATTGTGTTACGTAGATCAGATCAGAACAGATCTACATCCTTACTACGACCATTTTATTTACAATTTTATCATATCAAAACCCTACTTTACAAATAATCGCCTAGTATAACATTAGCTAGGATGCTTCGTCTATGTTTAAAAATTTTACGTAACACCTACGATGTACCTATTTAAATATTTACGTAAATTTTGTGTCGCATGAGGCAAAAAGGATGGCCTGTCGCAAATACAAAAGCGCGGTTTTCTGGACTACGGTAACTGGTTTAGAAATACTAGATCTATGTACCTGATAAATGTAAACCTTGTCCGCAGCCCTCATCAACCCGTTCCTCAGCTGGTCCGTGTTCGCGCCGCTCAGTAGGCTCTCGTACGGCTTATATGTCATACACATTATGTTTTTGTATCAATTCACTTCCATGAGAGATCATAACAAACATCACCTATTTCAAGTTGTAAGTAGTTATTTTTCAATGTCTTTTGATAAATGTATTTCTACCTATTATATTGCTACGGTAGAACTTTTTCTTTAATATTCGATACTTCTTACTGATCTGTCGCGCCCGCCTTGGAGATCGCTGTGACAATACTTTTATATGTAAACGTCCCAGTGCTCGATATGCTAATATTGCTAATGCCTTCACGACAACCACTAGTTGCCGTTGGACATTTACTGCACAAACTCGATCGCAGTCCATCTCGCTCGCACTGATGTATTGCTGCGATAGAGAGGGAATGCGATCGAGTTCACGCAGACGCTAACATAAACGTCAAGTGTCTACTCGTGGTACGGCTACCGATAGTTCATACCTTGTGGTCATCTTTATTACTAACGACGTAATTTAACAATGACATGTACCGGGGCAGTGACGAGCTTTCGAAGGCACTGGAACGTCTCCCTTATTATTGGGTATTTTTATAATTTCAGCTGATAAACTCTCTTGGGTTGGTGGTCGTGTCGCTGCTGCTGAGTCTGATGGTTTGGCTGCTGGCTGAGGCACCTCTCGTCAACATCACGAACCCATACCTCAACACTAAGTAAGTTAAATATACAGGCTTGTAATACCTAAAAGGACTATAAATATTAAGCATTAAGCATAGAGTCCGTTTAAACATTGCACCGACTTTGTGTACGACAGAACAATGTGAAAATGTCATTATAAACGTTATATGTTCATAGAAATTTGACATTTATGATATTGACCATATCGTCAGGTGACAACCAAAAGTCACTAATTACTAAAAAAAAATTAAACAAAAATAGACCTTCTTATTTAGTACTAATATGGTTCACTATGGCTATGAACTTGTGGTGGTACTTAGTGAGTTTTGCTTGTCACCTGACGATATTATATTAACATGTGTTAGTTATTACAAATGCCATGCAGAGTTTAGTTGCTCCGATTCTAAAATAGTAAACAAAAAATGTATTGAGTGAATATATCATTATTACTTACCTAATTAGGCACTTAAAAACATATAAGATTGAAGGCATTAAATCAAATGAATATAGCTTTTTTGTTTCCACATACAAAATTAAACCCTGCTTTTGTTTTCAGAGGCGCTGCCAAGGAGAATGTTGGAATATCCAGGAACGGTGCTCATCAAAATGACACAATTAAACAAAAAAGCATGTGATTGGTTCTGCAACCTTGCTGTCTCATTAGTGGCAGCTTTTTTTTTACAGTCTTTGTATGAAATATATGAATATTATATGTATTTGTTTTATTAAATAGTATTACCTCTTAATATTTTTTATATTAATAAAACAGAGCTTATTTCAACATAACAAGATGTACTTACGTATCATTTGTCGTAAATGATTTCAGAATGAACAACGTTAATAGTAAGTCTAGTTGTATGTCTTGAGACTCTTGCGTAGTAGATGGATAGAGGTATCTACCTGTAAATGACTATTTAGTTCAATTTTTAAATAAAAACATATTTATAACGATTAATCCTGCTGCGTTATACTTCTCTTCTTCTTAGTCGTTTCACTCTTGACAGAGTAGTCGTGGTCATCGTCGGATGGTGACGAGCTTCACAACACGCCGTCATTCTTCTCTCTTAGCTGCCTTCCTACTACTACTTTTTTGCTTGTATGATATTTACTACATTTACACATCTTTATTTTTACTACGACCAATATATATAGTACTAGACGGGCCCGCAGCTCCGCTCGCGTAAATGAAATAAAGAGTTCGTCTTATGTTTAGTTAAATACCGACATTATTATGTATTCAACCCTGCCATGGTTTAAAACTGTGATAGGGATTTCTTATTTGTATTAGCCGTTATTTGGATAACTCAATTCGCAAATTTGTCAAAAAATGATGTCATTTGATAAAAAGGCAAGATTGTATTTTTTCATCTACACGTATTTATTTAAAACTTGTTTCAAGATAAAATTATTATTTGTTCTTATAAGCCTAGTTGCAAAAACGTTCATTAGATTAATTTTCGCCTTAAGACGAATATGCACGACCACCGCCCTTAAATCGCCTTTTCATACAAACATAGGTAGTCTAGTCCTCTCGGTCTTGCGATAGCTCTCGCCAGTCGCCATGGCCGAGGTTGAGCAGGTCTTGAGCAACTACGTCGTTTCAGCGATACCTAGGACGTCCACTCGGGCGTCTCCCATTTTCAACCGACGAAAAAAACGGAAGAGGTTCTCAATTCGACACGTATATTTTTTTTTATGTATGACCACGCATAACTTTTTACAGAGATGTTC
This sequence comes from Cydia splendana, assembly GCF_910591565.1. NCBI lineage: Eukaryota > Metazoa > Arthropoda > Insecta > Lepidoptera > Tortricidae > Cydia > Cydia splendana. The sequence goes on from NC_085961.1 coordinate 13,857,853, forward strand.
GATTTTGATAATTATTTTTTTATTGGAAAGGGTATACCCCGAAGTTGGTCCCATATAAATTTGGAAAAAAAAATCCAACCTTAAGGGTAGGAAAATAGGGGATGATTGATTTTTTCACTCACCGATTGTAACGTATGATCACGCATAACTTTTTACAGAGTAGTCGTAATAATAATAAAAATTTGGAAAAAATCCTACCTTAGGGTGGGAAAATAGGAGTAATTTATTTATATTACAGAACAAAATAATAGTTAAAGTAGGATTATTAATATAACAGTTAATAGCTAAAGCAAGGTAGGTAGCTATTTTAAAAGAAATCAAAAATTAAGCATGTAATAATTTGTATAAATTATAGCCACAGAAAATTATAAAATAAAAACTTTTTAACAAAAAAAATTAACCGCGGAAAAAAAACTAAAAGGCAATAAAAAAACCGGCACTAACACGAAACGAATCGACCAACAAAAACAATAGCGCACTGAAAAGAAAAAAATAATTATTTTGTCTTCAATAACGCAAGTGAATACCTATGAACTATGTATATACATACATCTGAAATCAATCAAAAAACAAGAGCGATAATTTTCAATAAAAAGCGGCCAAGTGCGAGTCGGACTCGCGCACGAAGGGTTCCGTACCATTACGCAAAAAACTGAAAAATAATCACGTTTGTTGTATGGGAGCCCCATTTAAATATTTATTTTATTTTATTCTAAGTATTTATTGTTATAGCGTCAACAGAAATACATCATCTGTGAAAATGTCAACTCTCTAGCTATCACGGTTCTTGAGTTATATTAGCCTGGTGGCAGACAGACGGACAGACGGACAGAGGAGTATTAGTAATACAGTCCCGTGTTTATACTTTGGGTACGGAACCCTAAAACTGACTGATTTACTTATAAATATTGAGTCAGTGCGGAAAGAGAACAGTCGTGGAATATAAGGGATCCAATTAATTTTAAGATACCTACTTCTCTTTCTGCACAGACTCCAACTACCAGTGGTTTCGGAGATAAAGGGGGTGGTAATTTTTTACCTAGTTTCCTCAATAACTTCTAAACAGTTTATGTTAAAATTATTAAAAAAATGTATTTGAGATTCTCACAATTATCCCTTTCATCATTTGATATATAACACGATATAGTTTGCAAAACATCGTTTTTTAATTTTTTTATGTACCCCCCAATTTAAAGGGGCCCTTAATGTTATGCCCTTCGGGTCTCAGACTTACGTATGTGAACCGAATTTCAGCTTAATTGGTCCAGTAGTTTCGGAGCAAATAGCCTGTGACAGACGGACAAACAGACATACGCACGAGTGATCCTATAAGGGTTCCGTTTTTTCGTTTTGATATACGGAACCCTAAAAACAGTTTAGTTTGGATTAGCACATTGTTACTGGTGAATTCTTTAGTGACTTAGGGCTCCAGTGCCGTTAAGATCAGATTAAGAAAGAACATTCTTATGGTAGATGTTGCTATGCGCCTCTTTAAGGCGTATAAACGAAAAATGTGCTCGTCCGTCGGTCTGAGCATACCCTATGGCATATGCGATAGAGGAGGTACCTAGGTATATAAAAAATGTCGTCGATCAGTCATACAAATCCAACTCAAGAAGGCTCTAGCTCTAGTTTTAACTAGTAAATAGCGAATTTGAATATACTGTCACTAGCAATAAGCAAAACTTTGTAAGGGCTCGCGATGATTTTCTACCTAGTTATAAATATTAAGATAATTAAAAAAAATATATCTTTTAATATAAGGATTATTAATAGGGCCTTGTGTAAATAATTCATACGGCAAATAATTTCCTGCGATTTTTGTTATATTATCAATACCCAACATAAAATTCCTCATACAAATTTCTTCTTGGTTCCTAATGTACATTTCAACATATATAGAAGTTTTTAATATACCTTAATCTGCTAGAGGGGAACCAATGCTGATACATCATTTAAATACTCATGGACAAATTTACAGGAACGTAAAAAACAAAGTTTGATTACTAGATTACACCACACAAAGTATCTATTTAATTTCAAAGTTAGTAATTAAACTTTTTTTTGCGGTCCTCTAAATTTGTTCATGAGCGATGAAGAAATTTAGAGGACCGCACATATATTTTTTTTAATTATCTTAATATTTATAACTAGGTAGAAAATCATCGCGAGCCCTTACAAAGTTTTGCTTATTGCTAGTGACAGTATATTCAAATTCTCTATTTACTAGTTAAAACTAGAGCTAGAGCCTTCTTGAGTTGGATTTGTATGACTGATCGACGACATTTTTTATATACCTAGGTACCTCCTCTATCGCATATGCCATAGGGTATGCTCAGACCGACGGACGAGCATATTTCAGTGTGAAAATGTGAAAAATTCAACGCTTCCGGCAAGAATCGAACTTGCTACCTTTTGAAACACCAGTCAGACCGCTCTTAACTAAGTGAGCAATAAAAGCTTACCAGAACCGTGCCAATTATTCCATTCCTTCCTTTTTCGTTTATACGCCTTAAAGAGGCGCATAGCAACATCTACCATAAGAATGTTCTTTCTTAATCTGATCTTAACGGCACTGGAGCCCTAAGTCACTAAAGAATTCACCAGTAACAATGTGCTAATCCAAACTAAACTGTTTTTAGGGTTCCGTATATCAAAACGAAAAAACGGAACCCTTATAGGATCACTCGTGCGTATGTCTGTCTGTCCGTCTGTCACAGGCTATTTGCTCCGAAACTACTGGACCAATTAAGCTGAAATTCGGTTCACATACGTAAGTCTGAGACCCGAAGGGCATAACATTAAGGGCCCCTTTAAATTGGGGGGTAAATAAAAAAATTAAAAAACGATGTTTTGCAAACTATATCGTGTTATATATCAAATGATGAAAGGGATAATTGTGAGAATCTCAAATACATTTTTTTAATAATTTTAACATAAACTCTGATTTAAACTTTCACGATTATTAAACATTATCAAACTGCACAACGGGACTTAATCGCGTATTTAAGTTTTAAGATTTACCTCCGACGTTTCGAGGACGGCGTTGTCCCCGTGGTCTCGGAGAAGACTCGGTGGTCGGAGGTAAATCTTAAAACTTAAATACGCGATTAAGTCCCGTTGTGCAGTTTGATAATGTTTAACATAAACTGTTTAGAAGTCATTGAGGAAACTAGGTAAAAAATTACCACCCCCTTTATCTCCGAAACCACTGGTAGTTGGAGTCTGTGCAGAAAGAGAAGTAGGTATCTTAAAATTAATTGGATCCCTTATATTCCACGACTGTTCTCTTTCCGCACTGACTCAATATTTATAAGTAAATCAGTCAGTTTTAGGGTTCCGTACCCAAAGTATAAACACGGGACCGTATTACTAATACTCCTCTGTCCGTCTGTCCGTCTGTCTGCCACCAGGCTATAACTCAAGAACCGTGATAGCTAGAGAGTTGACATTTTCACAGATGATGTATTTCTGTTGACGCTATAACAATAAATACTTAGAATAAAATAAAATAAATATTTAAATGGGGCTCCCATACAACAAACGTGATTATTTTTCAGTTTTTTGCGTAATGGTACGGAACCCTTCGTGCGCGAGTCCGACTCGCACTTGGCCGCTTTTTATTGAAAATTATCGCTCTTGTCAGCGTAGTGAAAATATAACTTATATAGCTTAGGACTCTGTTAAGGTCCTAAACAGAATCGCAATAAGGACATCATGGTAAGGCCCCAGGTTGTTGATATTTTTTATTTTGACTTTTCTTATAGCCATTTATTTAGGTTTACGAATATATTAATTTATTATTTTTCAAATGGGTCTCTATTGTTTCCCAAATAGTTTTAAGTCATAATGTATTGTTTGTCCGAATTTTCGTTAGTCATAATTGGTTTTTCTCAGAAACGCGTAACTTTTCAGTAGACCGTATTGCCATTAAACAAACCTAACCTAACCTATCTACAGAATAACCTTACGAAAATCCTGAAAAGTTAACGGTTTCAGTTTTATGACTAACGATAATATGACAAACAATACATTATGACTTAAAACTTTATGGGAAACAAAGGGACCCCTTTTCAAATAGCTTGGATACGGTGATAAGTTGACAACAGTCATTCCAATAGGTACATTTTGTCGTAGCTGTCAACGTAGTACAGACAGCAACACTCCTCATTGTACATCGGTGGACCTTATTACAAAAGGCATGAGGTCCACCGATGTACAGTTAACAGTGTGGGCGATAGTACCCAACAATGTGAAAAAAATTCTCTTAGAAGCGTCTTAGTTTAGACCAGCGGTCGGCAACCTTTTAGCAGCCAAGGGCCACATAGTAGTTAACGAAGTGGACGCGGGCCGCACTTTGTTAATATTTATGACTTTATCAGACATTGGGCGCGATTCGGATTTTAAAATAGACATCTATATTAGACATCACCAAGATACGATAACGATATGTTTAAGATCTAACCTGTCAAATTTGACATTTGCGCGATTCTGGAGATACTGTTGAACGATTTCCACAGGATATGACTTAGAGATCCAATTCACATCTAATAGAAATCTTCTACGTGTCTCTTCTCTTCTAGATCTAGTACGTGTCGTCTCTTGTGAATATCTTGAAGTTCTAATACGGCAGATTGTCATATGTCAATATTACATACAAAATAGCCAGGGAGGCTCGCGGGCCGCAAGTGAGAGATTCGCGGGCCGCATGCGGCCCGCGGGCAGCTGGTTGCCGACCGCTGGTTTAGACTAAGAATATTTGAAAATAAACTGATTAATAAATCTTATACCTTTAAACGCGCAATTCTTGTTTATTTATTTATTTCGGGGATCTCGGAAACGGCTCTAACGATTTCGATGAAATTTGCTATATGGGGGTTTTCGGGGGCGATATATTTCATATGTTTCCCGAGCAAAGCTCAGTCTCGCAGATATTAAATAATAATTAAACTGCAATTTAGTTACTTATCCACACTATTATGTCTGTAAAAGAATACAAGTACTAGCTACATCATGCTTATGAAAGAAAACAAGGTGAGAAATAAACTATAAAAAACCGGGCAAGTGCGAGTCGGACTCGCGCACGAAGGGTTCCGTACCATAATGCAAAAAAAAAAAAACGAAAAAAAAAAAGCAAAAAAAAACGGTCACCCATCCAAGTACTGACCACTCCCGACGTTGCTTAACTTTGGTCAAAAATCACGTTTGTTGTATGGGAGCCCCATTTAAATCTTTATTTTATTCTGTTTTTAGTATTTGTTGTTATAGCGGCAACAGAAATACATCATCTGTGAAAATTTCAACTGTCTAGCTATCACGGTTCGTGAGATACAGCCTGGTGACAGACAGACGGACGGACGGACGGACGGACGGACGGACGGACGGACGGACGGACGGACAGCGAAGTCTTAGTAATAGGGTCCCGTTTTACCCTTTGGGTACGGAACCCTAAAAATGACGCATGGCATGGCTAAGGACATCCTAGAAAAGAAATTAAATACGTGAGAAATATCTTTTAGTAATAATGTTGATTACAAGGTATTTCTATTTTATGCAGAAGGTAATAACTAAGCCATTGTTCTGATACAATAAAATTATGCGAGGCGATAAAGTGTCGTAATAAAAGGATGTTGTATATACTATTGATGGATTAAAGTAAGGAAAAATTACTTTATTATTAAATGAATTTATTAATCCTTGCCCTATTCACCGTTTTAATTATAAATAAAATAAATAAATAAATAAATATTAGGGGACATATTACACAGATCAAACCTAGCCCCAAACTAAGCAAAGCTTGTACTATGGGTACTAGGCGACGATATACATACTTGTATAGATAAATACATACTTATATACATAGAAAACAACCATGACTCAGGAACAAATATTAGTGTTCATCACACAAATAAATGCCCTTACTGGGATTCGAACCCAGGACCATCGGCTTAGCAGACAGGGTCACTATCCACTAGGCCAGACCGGTCGTCAAACTGTTCATCAATTTTGCCTTTTTTTATGTCTTTTTTAGGGTTCCGTACCCAAAGGGTAAAACGGGACCCTATTACTAAGACTTCGCTGTCCGTCCGTCCGTCCGTCCGTCCGTCCGTCCGTCTGTCACCAGGCTGTATCTCACGAACCGTGATAGCTAGACAGTTGAAATTTTCACAGATGATGTATTTCTGTTGCCGCTATAACAACAAATACTAAAAACAGAATAAAATAAAGATTTAAATGGGGCTCCCATACAACAAACGTGATTTTTGACCAAAGTTAAGCAACGTCGGGAGTGGTCAGTACTTGGATGGGTGACCGTTTTTTTTGTTTTTTTTTTTGCATTATGGTACGGAACCCTTCGTGCGCGAGTCCGACTCGCACTTGCCCGGTTTTTTAATATTCCATGTTTCTCTTAACTTGTTATCATTCAAGAGATGCTAAACTCTGAGACCTATTTACTTGTTATTTACGTGTTATTGTCTTCGGTTACAGAAATATTTAATCTAAAATAAAACTATTTAAACTATCGCGTATAATCTAATGAATTTAAAATACATCCCGATGTTTCTACCAGCAGCTTGCATCCAGTAGTCCATCTGATAAAGGAACAAGCAAGACATAGGACTGTGAGACCATAGTGTTGAATGGTGTCGATATTTTAGTACCTATAGGTGACCTCAGGGCCGTCTTAAACTATGCTGGGGCCCTTGGGCACATAAGAATTTGGGGCCCTTTTGGAAAGTATAGAAAGCAAATGAAACTAACATTTTTCTACTATGATCTTCTATTTATTATGGGTAATCAAATATACTGTTACTTATGGTTGGTTATATTGACTTGTGAAAGAGCCCTTGCCTACTTACAGAATATTTTTTTAAATTTTGAATGTTTGAATTTGAATATTGAAAATAATTTTTGTTCAGTATTTTTCATTTACACATTGTAAATAATTTTGACGAAGGTGCATATATTTACTCGTATATTTTCTCAGACTCCCTTTGACCACAAACGCTGTAAAGGGTTCGTGTAGCAGCCAGTTAGCCGATACACTAGTAGCTTCAGGTGGTTTGGCAGCGAGCAGCACGGCAAACAGCAGTTGCAGTAAAGATATAGGTATTTTGTGAAGTAAAGTACACAGTTAGTAAGTTGACCATCGTTCCCAAGAATCTATGTTGCGTCTATATCAAATTCTTGCCTGTATGGTAGTTTTATATTGCTGATGTATCTTGCTTCCGCCGTTAGAGTTGCTATTCGACAAGACGTGAAGAACGTGCGACACCAATGCGGATTATAATCACGTCTGATATGTACGACATGTACGTTCAACTAACTAAAGTCCAAAATGCATATGCACAGTGATAAGACTGTACAGTTCGAATCGTTGAAATGTATTTTAAATTTATTATTAACACTATTGAGCGTTTTAATTAAATAAGTAAATTAAATATGCTTTATAGCAAATTTCAAAATCAAATTTACAAATATTTTATTAAATTTAAAGACAAATGTATGTATGCATATATTTATTTTAACCACTTCATTCAACAACGCCCTAGTTTAGTAATATAACAATCCTTCTAATCTTATTTTGTCGGTATCGTCACCCATACCACGCCTATTCCCCCCCAAATGAACTCTCATATTAATTTTAATTAATTTTAAATAACCATTGATAGGGAAAATTAGTTGCGTGATGCGCAAGAGTTATTTAGTCGCGCTTATATTAGCTACTTATGTACCTACAGGATAAGTCGTCGCTAAACGCCGAACGTGATGCACGTATTATTAAGTAAATAAACTAAACCAAATAGCTCTTATGATAAATAGTTAAAATTAGTTTAAAATGTTGTTTAAAAGTGTAGTGTGTTTTTTTGTTTTTGGTAAGTTTTTACAACTTTTTTTAATTATACACCTATCTATGTTCTTGCTGAACAACAATAATGATTATGAAAAAAAAGAGCTGTGCGAGGGCTGTTGTGTGTTTATTTTGTTCTTTTGATATTATGAGCGGGGCCCGCAAGATTCACTAAGTTATCTGATACTAATATAAGCACCATGGCACATATTCATAAAATGAATGCTAAATTCCGAAAAAATACATTATTAAATACAGGAGTAGTAACAAATATAATTTGTATCAAATTAGAGGTCCTTAGAAATCTCAAGTAGGTTAAAAATATAAAACCAGTAAGATATTGTTACAGTTATTTTCTTTTTCAGCCAATGTTCTTGCCAAGGAACCAATATTAGAGATCCCTAACCTAGACCACATATTTGACAATCTGTCAAAGAATGAGTGGGACGCTGATGAGGTGCCCTGCCGTGACAAAATATTTAACATTCTGGAAAATGTTAAGAACTCTACGTTATGGGCCACATGGGGTAAGTACAAAAATTGTACAGATATATTGTTTCCAATGTAACAAACAGTAGAAGCAACAGTTATATACAGTGTTGGTCGAAACATTAATGCAATTGAATATTCTTGACCATTAACCAGTACAAATTGAACCGTCAACTGTAACCGTCCTTTATCGTTTACGGTTCAATTTGTACTGGTTAATGGTCAATTGCAATTAACGTTCGGCCAACACTGGTTATATACACATACACACACACATCAATCATAGGTACAATCTTAAAATGGAGTTAGAATTTTTTGAAATTAATGAAAATCTAACGACTTCTGCGCGGACGGAGTTGTGGGCGGGGGCTTTATATAAAACGGGCTAAAATTATTTGAATGGGGGCTTTATTCCACTCCTGTAAGAATGATTTACTTGATGTGTGCTTTGTGATCAGAATATACAATCAAAGAGCTACGCATCATTGGTTATGTTATGCAAAGTTACTTTCCATCATAACCGAACTTTTTATTCTTATATTATTTTCTCTCCATGCTTATTTAAAAAAAAATTAAATATGTTAAGTTGTATACTAGTAAGGTGGCCGGCTGCATGAAACAAACCTCATCAAAAAATAGAATATACCTGCCCTGTAGAGGTACCTGACATTTAGTAGCTTCCAACGCACTTGGTCGGCCTAGGCTTAACCTGGCAGATTTTGTACAAATGGCAAAAACGTTGGACAAAAATTCATCAAAAAAAACCTCATCGAAAAATAGAACGAAACTTGTATGGTAGGATACCTGACCTTGAGGACAGTAAAAAAAATTCACAGATTTCGTGCCTTACACCACACGACTATCGAGCACATTGGAAATGAATCTACGGAATTCGAAAAAATATTGTCGCTGAGCGACGAGAAAGTCTGGATAAGGAAAAAGTTACAAAATAAAACTACAACGTTGAATGATAATTATTTTATTCTTAGACTAACACAAGTATCCAGGACATAACGCATGTGAACAAACAAATTGCAAAATTTCCACACGCGGATCGAAGTTTGAATAATTGTCGCCGTGGCGCATAAGTATAGGTACATATTTCATTTTTCGATTAATAAGCAGGATATATTAATGTTCAAAGTACAAGAAAATTATTACACGGCAAATCCGTAGTCAACTCGAGAAGTGGTAGCCACATCGCCGTTATCGTCACTCGAGTCTTGATCGGCAGCGGCCCATTTGCTGCAAGATATGTATTTTTCTTGACAGCAGTTTGACGCGACGAGAGATGACCATAACAGCGTTTGTCTATGTTGCACCAAACCTGAGTTCCAATAGGTACTACCAGGGTTCAGCATCAGCTATCTTGGGTACTACTCTCCTAAGTGCTCATCGAGACGAGTCCGATGACCAAAACAGCGTGTACTTATGTTGTATTAAACCCGAGAACTAGGTACTGCCAGGGTTCAGCATCAGCTATCTGCTAGCAGCCTCTCCCTCTCCCTCTCCCTCTCCCTCTCCCTCTCCCTCTCCCTCTCCCTCTCCCTCTCCCTCTCCCTCTCCCTCTCCCTCTCCCTCTCCCTCTCCCTCTCCCTCTCCCTCTCCCTCTCCCTCTCCCTCTCCCTCTCCCTCTCCCTCTCCCTCTCCCTCTCCCTCTCCCTCTCCCTCTCCCTCTCCCTCTCCCTCTCCCTCTCCCTCTCCCTCTCCCTCTCCCTCTCCCTCTCCCTCTCCCTCTCCCTCTCCCTCTCCCTCTCCCTCTCCCTCTCCCTCTCCCTCTCCCTCTCCCTCTCCCTCTCCCTCTCCCTCTCCCTCTCCCTCTCCCTCTCCCTCTCCCTCTCCCTCTCCCTCTCCCTCTCCCTCTCCCTCTCCCTCTCCCTCTCCCTCTCCCTCTCCCTCTCCCTCTCCCTCTCCCTCTCCCTCTCCCTCTCCCTCTCCCTCTCCCTCTCCCTCTCCCTCTCCCTCTCCCTCTCCCTCTCCCTCTCCCTCTCCCTCTCCCTCTCCCTCTCCCTCTCCCTCTCCCTCTCCCTCTCCCTCTCCCTCTCCCTCTCCCTCTCCCTCTCCCTCTCCCTCTCCCTCTCCCTCTCCCTCTCCCTCTCCCTCTCCCTCTCCCTCTCCCTCTCCCTCTCCCTCTCCCTCTCCCTCTCCCTCTCCCTCTCCCTCTCCCTCTCCCTCTCCCTCTCCCTCTCCCTCTCCCTCTCCCTCTCCCTCTCCCTCTCCCTCTCCCTCTCCCTCTCCCTCTCCCTCTCCCTCTCCCTCTCCCTCTCCCTCTCCCTCTCCCTCTCCCTCTCCCTCTCCCTCTCCCTCTCCCTCCCGTTCTGACTTTTTGACTATTTAAAGGTTAGGCTACAGGGCAAACCCTTAACCCGATCGTCTTTGTTTTAGGCTCAAATTGTAGCTGACTAAATTGTCCAGAGCCGTTTTTCTCAAATTTTTGATATCATTCTTCGTTTCCAAATTATCGAGCACCAAAATCAAAAATTCGGAAAAAATTTAATTTTATTTTCACTATTTCGACCATAACTTTTTTTGTTTTTGACTTTCTCGAATAATTATTCTTGCACCTTACAGCTCTCGTGATTATGCGTCTTTTGAGCCTATTTTTTTTAATATCATATCTTCACAACTTTCCGAGATATAAGGGGATCGCACTTTTTCGTGAAATCGGAGCCTATACTGGAGCGAACGAAAAGACATTTCCAATGTCAAAAATTGGTCGGCCTCACCTTAGCCTGGCAGTTTTTGCAGTCCGACCAGATTTATTGGGTCACGTGAGAGCTACAATTTACCTCATCGAAAAATAGAATGAAACAAACGGATTATAATAGCTAAAATAAGCCTGTTGACGTATGTCTTGGTCGGCCTCACCTTAACCTGGCAGTTTTTGCAGTCCGACCAAATTTATAAAAAAATCATCAAAAATTTTTTATCGAAAAATCGTATGAAACTGGTATGGTACGATGGCTGCCTTTGAGGACAGTAAAAAAAAAGTGGTCGGCCAAATCCTGTGCTGGCAGGTTCCTGTGTCCGACCAATTTTGTGGTACCACGTGAGAGCTACAATTTTACCTCATCGAAAAATAGAATGAAACAAACGGATTATAATAGCTAAAATAAGCCTGTTGACGTATGTCTTGGTCGGCCTCACCTTAACCTGGCAGTTTTTGCAGTCCGACCAAATTTATAAAAAAAACATCAAAAAATTTTTATCGAAAAATCGTATGAAACTTGTATGGTACGATAGCTGCCTTTGAGGACAGTAAAAAAAAAGTGGTTGGCCAAATCCTGTGTTGGCAGGTTCCTGTGTCCGACCAATTTTGTGGTACCACGTGAGAGCTACAATTTACCTCATCGAAAAATACAATGAAACAAACGGATTATAATAACTAAAATAAGCCTGTTGACGTATGTCTTGGTCGGCCTCACCTTAACCTGGCAGTTTTTGCAGTCCGACCAAATTTATAAAAAAATCATCAAAATTTTTTTATCGAAAAATCGTATGAAACTGGTATGGTACGACGGCTGCCTTTGAGGACAGTAAAAAAAAAGTGGTGGGCCAAATCCTGTGTTGGCAGGTTCCTGTGTCCGGCCAATTTTGTGGTACCACGTGAGAGCTACAATTTTACCTCATCGAAAAATAGAATGAAACAAACGGATTATAATAGCTAAAATAAGCCTGTTGACGTATGTCTTGGTCGGCCTCACCTTAACCTGGCAGTTTTTGCAGTCCGACCAAATTTATAAAAAAAACATCAAAATTTTTTTATCGAAAAATCGTATGAAACTTGTATGGTACGATAGCTGCCTTTGAGGACAGTAAAAAAAAGTGGTTGGCCAAATCCTGTGTTGGCAGGTTCCTGTGTCCGACCAATTTTGTGGTACCACGTGAGAGCTACAATTTACCTCATCGAAAAATACAATGAAACAAACGGATTATAATAGCTAAAATAAGCCTGTTGACGTATGTCTTGGTCGGCCTCACCTTAACCTGGCAGTTTTTGCAGTCCGACCAAATTTATAAAAAAATCATCAAATTTTTTTTATCGAAAAATCGTATGAAACTGGTATGGTACGATGGCTGCCTTTGAGGACAGTAAAAAAAAAGTGGTCGGCCAAATCCTGTGTTGGCAGGTTCCTGTGTCCGGCCAATTTTGTGGTACCACGTGAGAGCTACAATTTTACCTCATCGAAAAATAGAATGAAACAAACTGATTATAATAGCTAAAATAAGCCTGTTGACGTATGTCTTGGTCGGCCTCACCTTAACCTGGCAGTTTTTGCAGTCCGACCAAATTTATAAAAAATACATCAAAATATTTTATAGAAAAATCGTATGAAACTTGTATAGTACGATAGCTGCCTTTGAGGACAGTAAAAAAAAAGTGGTCGGCCAAATCCTGTGTTGGCAGGTTCCTGTGTCCGTCCAATTTTGTGGTACCACGTACCACGTGAGAGCTACAATTTACCTCGTCGAAAAATAGAATGTAACAAACGGATTATAATACCTAAAATAAACCTGTTGACGTATGGCTTGGTCGGCCTCACCGTAGCCTGGCAGTTTTTGCAGTCCGACCAAATTTGTGGTACCACGTGACAGCTACAATTTACCTCATCGAAAATAGGATGAAAAAAAAACGGATTATAATAGCTAAAATAAACCTGTTGACGTATGGCTTGTTACGGACGGCTGGACATTAAGAGATGAAATGTATAAGATCAAATGGTTTGAAGGACACATAACGCCTTTGCGAGTCGAAGAAATAACAATAGATAAGTCGGAGTCTGGGGAAAGTTCGTCAGACTTCGACTCCGAAGATGATTATGATTTACAGTAATTTAACAGTAATTATTAACAATAAAAGGGTTATTCCCACTAGTTACCACCAAGTTCTTATCAGTGGTAACTACTGGGAATTATTTTCCCACCTTTTACCAGTGGTAACTACTGGGAAAAAAAATCCTAGTAGTTACCACCAACTCGGTTTGGTGGTACCTACTGGGAATTTTTATTCCCAGTAGTTACCACTGGTAAAAGGTGGGAATTTCTTTTCTACAAACCGAGCTTCGAAGGAGAAATGCTACAGTTGATGGAAAAAAGGCTGATTTGATGCAAAGATAATCACTTAATATATGTGAGGCTATCTTGTGTATTTTACCGTTTATTAAAATTTTGGAAGGCTCACGTGCAGTTTTTCCTCTTATATTACAAGTGTTCGATTGAAAACTAAGCTTTGGTGTATACCTGGATCACCTGCATGTACAAGAAGGCGTTTCATATACGCCCGCCCATCAGATAGGTACACAAAGTCATGATGCGTATGGAATACAGCATGTGTGGCCAAGCCATTATGCCCTAAATTATGTACTACTTCGTTAAAACTTAGCTTACCTGTGTATTTACTCTTTCCAAAATATTTATCTTCCTTAAAATGCAGCCTACACAAACGGTCTTTGTCATTTGCCTTAGTTTTTGGTACTCAAAGCTTTTTCTCACCGATTTATGCATATCGGGTCCTTGGGAAAAAAGGGAGATCCTATAGGTATATTTCCACAATTTGTCGCACACTATTGCAGTATTGTGGAGAAAAAAAAACATACAACCGAATTGATAACCTCCTCCTTTGGGATTTGGAAGTCGGTTAAAAAAGGAGAATGTTTACAATTTATTGGAAACAATGTATGTGATTTGACAGTGACAGCAACTCCACTATGGAGGCGCCACCTGGCGTGATAAAATGTCAGTTATGCCTCCTCATTCTATCTGTAGTGGAAAAGTAGGATATACGATTCAAAACTTATCAAAAATCGATGAAAACCTTTTTATTTTTGACATCTGTGAGACATCATCTCAACGTAAGTGTTACTCTGAAACCACGTCAGTAGTTAGAAAACGTTATTTAGATATTAGATAGATTTATGGATAACATTTGAACTGAATGTTTTCTTTTTTTTTAAAGCCCTCTAAGACCTCCATGGACTCATTTACTTATGACTTTTTTCAGTTAGCATTATTAAGTTAAGTTCAAGCTGCGAAGAAACCATATTTTCAATATAGAAATTATTATTCTTTATAAATGTGGTCGGACTGCAAAAACTGCCTGGCTAAGGTGAGGCCGACCAAGACATACGTCAACAGGCTTATTTTAGCTATTATAATACGTTTGTTTCATTCTATTTTTCGATGAGGTAAATTGTAGCTCTCACGTGTTACCACAAAATTGGTCGGACACAGGAACCTGTCAACACAGGATTTGGCCGACCACTTTTTTTTTACTGTCCTCAAAGGCAGCTATTGTACCATACAAGTTTCATACGATTTTGCGATAAAAAAATTTAGATGATTTTTGTATAAATTTGGTCGGACTGCAAAAACTGCCAGGTTAAGGTGAGGCCGACCAAGACATACGTCAACAGGCTTATTTTAGCTATTATAATCCGTTTGTTTCATTCTATTTTTCGATGAGGTAAATTGTAGCTCTCACGTGGTACCACAAAATTGGTCGGACACAGGAACCTGCCAACACAGGATTTGGCCAACCACTTTTTTTTTACTGTCCTCAAAGGCAGCTATCGTACCATACAAGTTTCATACGATTTTTCGATAAAAAATTTTTGATGTTTTTTTTATAAATTTGGTCGGACTGCAAAAACTGCCAGGTTAAGGTGAGGCCGACCAAAACATACGTCAACAGGCTTATTTTAGCTATTATAATCCGTTTGTCTCATTCTATTTTTCGATGAGGTAAAATTGTAGCTCTCACGTGGTACCACAAAATTGGTCGGACACAGGAACCTGCCAACACAGGATTTGGCCGACCACTTTTTTTTTACTGTCCTCAAAGGCAGCCATCGTACCATACCAGTTTCATACGATTTTTCGATAAAAAATTTTTGATGATTTTTTTATAAATTTGGTCGGACTGCAAAAACTGCCAGGTTAAGGTGAGGCCGACCAAGACATACGTCAACAGGCTTATTTTAGCTATTATAATCCGTTTGTTTCATTCTATTTTTCGATGAGGTAAATTGTAGCTCTCACGTGACCCAATAAATCTGGTCGGACTGCAAAAACTGCCAGGCTAAGGTGAGGCCGACCACTTTTTTTTTACTGTCCTCAAGGTCAGGTATACTACCATACAAGTTTCATTCTATTTTTCGATGAGGTTTTTTTTGATGAATTTTTGTCCAACGTTTTTGCCATTTGTACAAAATCTGCCAGGTTAAGCCTAGGCCGACCAAGTGCGTTGGAAGCTACTAAATGTCAGGTACCTCTACAGGGTAGGTATATTCTATTTTTTGATGAGGTTTGTTTCATGCAGCCGGCCACCGGACTATACCGGGTGTGGCATGTAACACGAGAAAATAACTAAAAGATATATTGTAAATTTCAAATTATATAACTAAATTGATTAACAACTTTAAAAAATTATGAAATCTTTTGATTTTCCTCTTTTTTATGCATATTAAATATTACATTTCAATGTACGCTATCATCAGTGTGTTTGACGTTCCTTATCACATAACAAAATTCTCAATACATTGCGTCTTATAATAAACTTAAAAGTGTAATAAAAATCAAAACACTTTTTTTAAGTCGCTGAACAAATGTTGGTCATTTTGAGGAGAATAGCCTACTGTTTAATTTATTGTTGCTGCTACAGCCCACATCCAGTATATCTCTTGACAATATTTTTATAATAAATTCGGGATCATATATTTAGCGGATTTAGCAAAAAGTACAAGTTTTTCGCAAAAACAAAAAAAAAATGTTTGAATAGTATCTATAATTTTACTGAAGAGAGTTTTATTAAGAGTTTTAAAATCTGTTAAGGTCAGGTGGGGTAAGACTACTAGTATCACCGGGGCAAGACAAACACTTGTATGGAATCCTTATACTGTTTGTCTAGCCCCGAGCAAAATTAACTATGTTCGTCTTACCCCGCCTTACCAAGTCGGTACTTAATATATAACACTTTAAACTCTCGCGTTTTGTACACATATTTAATAACACAAAGTACTTCAGGGTACTTTTAAAAAAGTACTTAATATAACTTAAAAATTGTATTACGGTTAGGTATGTATGTGGTTAACCAAAATTTTACAATGAAAACCAATGTTTTAGTAACCTAAAACCTAATACCTAAACTATGACTAGGTACTTATCTACATATATAACTACATAATAAGATTAATAAGGTTCTATGCGAAACAGACGTGTTTCGCTCTCTGTAATTGCGAGTACCTGCCTGTTTAGGCACGACTGGTTGATGGCCGTCTGCTGTTACAGTATGGAACTCCATCGACCAGTCGCCAACGGGCATCTTCTTCGGCGCCCGCTACCACTTGGGGAGCTACGACCAGTGCCTGCGTCCGCCCTGGCTCGCGACACACCCCGAATTACGCACTCAATACTGTTTAGCAGAAATAGAGATGAATAAAGATGGCATCAAGACAATGGAAGAAGTTTCCGATCCTTATGTTAGGGCTGAGGACTATTACCTCGACGTAAGTTAAAACGTTATTCATTGGAAAAGTTATTCTTTTTCACACAAATCGATTGAGCTAGCCTAATTTTGATTTGTAATTTCAGACTAAATCACACTTCGGTCGTAGTTTCTCATACATAGCACACGGGGTCTGCCTTCCCGCGGGCTGTCCGTCCAAGTCCGCGGAGAAGTTTGTGCAGGCGCTCATGAGCACGGGGTACTTGCGCGCGGCCAGGGGTGCGCCCGTCTCCATACACCACTGTGAGGAAGCAGCGGCCCCGAGGGTATATTCTACGGGATATTACGTGTTTGTGTAAGATTTTACTCATTATCTTAAAACTCAGACTAAGTATCTACAAATAAAATATGTTGTCTTAGATCTATTATCTTTTTAAATCAGAACATAAATAATAAATAGTGTATAGAGAGCACCTACATAGTCCCATTATAAAAATTACATTAAAAAAAAAATCGGGGAGCAAATAGCCCGAGTGGCGTCTTTCTATACACTTAAATAAATAAATAAATATTGGGGACATCTTACACAGATCGACCTAGCCTCAAACTAAGCATAGCTTGTACTATGGATACTAGGCGACGATATAAACATATTTATATGGATAAATACCTACATAGAAAACAACCATGACTCAGGAACAAATATCTGTGTTCATCTCACAAATAAATGCCCTTACCGGGATTCGAACCTAGGACCATCGGTTTCGCAGGCAGGGTCACTACCCATTAGGCCAGACCGGTCGTCAACTTAATTTTATAAGATGTAATAAAAAGGAAGCAATTTTGTTTAAGTGACCAAATCTACTAATTTTCCCCATTTAAAACGGCCATACGATCGTATGACAACTTATTAAATTAGTTGTATTTGCTTTAAATAATCATCTTCAATATCTTTGTACCCATATTCATAATTATAACCCAATCCTTCTGCAGGTACACTTTCGCAACACTACTGTTCATAGCAGTAGCTTCAACATACTATGTTAGCGACTACCCAGTCATCGCTAGTTCTAACTCATTTGGTACGTGATGATTAAGAGAATGAATTATTTTAGCGTGCCCAGTTGTATGATACTCATTTAATACGTTTTTTTAGTTAATCACGTTGCAAAATCGTTCTGTCTCCGCCGCAACTGGAATACAGTGTTCAAATCAGACAAGGATGAACTACCATGCTTGCACGGTATCCGCTTCCTGACGGCGATTATCGTCGCCTTCGTCCACTACATAGCAATATCACAGGGGACTTCTGTCAGCAATGCCATAGACTTTGAAAGGGTAATAAACTAATAATACTTATTCACTTACTGAATATTTACTTAACGTTGTGAGTTTCACCAGAGGCTAATATTTAATAAAAAAACCGTTCCCTGCACGCCTTTTATTATTATTGTAGGTGATGCCGTTTTTAGGGTTCCGTACCCAAAGGGTAAAAACAGGACCCTATTACTAAGACTCCGCTGTCCGTCTGTCCGTCTGTCTGTCACCGGGCTATAACTCATGAACCGTGATAGATAGACTGTCTCATTTCAATCATAGACAGAGAGAATCATAATCTTTGTCTTACACTAGTACTAGCACCCAAAAGAAAAGGATGAGTATAGTTTTCCTGGTTCTTACTGACTGACAAATTGGTTTGATCAACTATATATTCAATATTTTATATTTTATACTTAAGCAGCATTTAGACGGTTCAAGAACTTGCATACGATTTTTGTTACATTGCTGTAGTTAGCTATGTATCGATTGAGCAGTCTATATGAAGCTTTAAAGGGAACTAAAAATAACAGGCCAATTCTAGTTTTAGTTATTAGATCTTTTTCCAATATGATACTGATCTGTTAGTGTCAAAAGTGAAGATCAGTATCATATCGGAAACAGATCTAATAACTAAAACTAAAATTGGCCTGTAAGTCGCAAACCTTTTCGCCATTACGAGAGCCCTAATGCGGACTCTTATCACCCGTGCTACTGGCAGGTGCACCAACAAGCTTTAATAGTAGGTACTCCTATAAGTATATCCTACCTACTGACAATATAAAAAAAACATACTAAATATGTATATTTTCAGATGGGTAGAGATAAACCAGCAGTGGCGGTTGTTATGACTCATTTTGATGTAATAGTGGACACATTCTTCTCATTGTCTGGACTTTTAGTGGGGAAAAGCCTTGCCACGTTGGATATAACAAAACCACACAGTTTAATGAAGAATATAATAAAACGATATATAAGGTAAACATTACTACAAAAAAGAGCTTGCCGGCTGAATTAGGTAACATAGACGGGTGATGAGACTGGCAAGCCCTTTTCACTTCGATGCATGTTTAGTGCTTTATACTTAGTAACTATCTTACAATAAACAAAGTTATAAATAAACGAAAATATTCCTGCACTCAAAACCCCGGAGTATGAAAACAACTTTTTGCTGCTTGAAAATTATTTCATATATTCTCTTCACAATGTCACGTATTTACCGGCAAATATTGTGTAGAGAAATTCACGACCGTCTAGATGACAACGCAATGATCGAGGATGGTCTCTTTTCAATCGCTATCATAGACTACAGGGTTAGGCAGATTAAGTGTCCTAGTTTTAAATAACCATAAAATTAAAACAAAGCTTCAAATCTGAATATCAAACTTGTTTTTATTTTAAGCATACTCTATATTTACAAAATTAATTCATTAGCTCAAATCGCTCTCCTTTAACCTGTATAACTTTACGCATTCTACCATAGAATGAGTTGCACGCGGCACGCACTACCTCATCTGGTACATCGTCACATATCTTGACCAACCGATGATTGAATGAATTTAAATTCATTCCCTGTGTGCTGCCAATCCTGCTGAGCAAGTATCCCCATATAGAAAAGTCCAACGGATTCAAGTCTGGTGAAGATGCAAGCCATTCTTGCCACGGTATAAAATCTGTCAAATTTGTTCGACACCAATCTTGTGTACGTTTAGCTTTGTGAGACGGGGCACTGTCTTGTTGAAAGCAATAATAGTCAGCCCCAAACAACTTTCGGATATTTTCTAGCATATGACCCTGCAAACACGTTCTGAATATAATAGTCGTAGTTAATTTTTACTCCCCGGTCAATGAACAGCAGTGGTAGTTTGCCCCTAGGTGATATGGCACCCCATACCATGACAGCCGACGAACGCTTTGAAACCGCTGTACGGCTAATTTGTCTACTGGAATATCCCTTAATGAAGCACCGTAAACGCGATAATTTTGTTGATTGTGGCTATCTTGCAATTGAAACATCTTTTCGTCGGAAAAAATAATATCTTGCACGTTCGGAATTTTTGCTTGTATAAATTTACAACGAGCTGGCGTTCCGCGTCCATGTTGATAACAATATAAAAACAATAGATATCAAGCTGACGTCTAGAAATCATAAAGACGCATAAATTCTCGATTAATAGAAAATAAAATAGTTAAAAAAAGTTGCGCTATATTTAAGTAAAATGGCAGTACAAAACTAGGACACTTAATCTGCCCAACACTGTATATATCAAGAAAAACCACTAGACAATTTTATATACAACAATTCTAAGACCAGACTTCCAGAATGATTTTTTTTTCAGACTTGTCGTGCTTTTAGCCGTGACCGTGTTCTACGTGGCCCATATCTCAAAACATACTGATGACGGCCCTGTCTACCCCAAGATAGCCCTCTACGAGCAACAGATGTGCGAGAGAAACTGGTTGCCGGCATTACTAATGGTCGGCAATTATTACAACGCATTAGAAATGGTACGTACAATTAATAGTTTTACACGAGACGTCGTCATGTATGAAAGTACTCAAAGTACCTATATATTTAGGTTACCTACTCCACTAGGGTTTAGATTTAGATCTGAATAATATCGTACCTACCGTAAAATGTGCCTACTAATATGCTCCCTACTGGGAGTACTGGGTAATTGTGCTCCATCTGTTTTTATATATGAAAACTATAAGTGGCTTTCCATCAGAGAAGGATCCTTATACCAGGTCCAGGACTTTTTTTATAGGAAATTTCCTCCTCTTTAATAACTTCTGTTTTCCGCCATTTTTGTCTAGGTATAACTTTAGATTTTTTTTGTGTTACTAATAAACGCTTCGAATTAATTTTTCTGCACTTCATTCCAAATCATGTAAGGTATCACACGTATTTTTAGGAGTATCTATTTTGCACCATTTTGAACTTTCAAGTAGACTATGACAAAAAAGTTATATTCTACACAACATTCTAAAATTTACTAGTGAGCTGTAGGCTTCGCGATAAGTTAAAATTCATTGGCACTATCACAGCGGACTCACAGTGCTCTTTATTACTATAGACTATAGACGCTACTGGCAGTTAAGTCCTTTATGCCATTACAGACGTCGATGGCACCAAAGTTTCGGCTCCAACCTATATCTTATAGCTTCGGTTTTTATATTCAGACCTAATTTTTCTGCTCAATATGGTATTATTTAGTTATGTTACGGCAGACATCAAGGAATACTACAATTAGTAAATTACCAATTTAAACTACCTGTGGTCTTTAGTCCTAGTACTAATAGCATCAGGTCTTATTAGCAGGTAGCAGCTCACAAAATTCCATAAGTAATCAAATATTTACATCCAAAACGATACTAGCATACCTGAACCTGGGTGTACCTACTTATTTTCAGTGCCACCCAGCCACTTGGTACATCCCCTGCGACTTCCATATGTACGTAACGACGCTGGTCCTCCTGTACGTGTTCCGCAAAAACTCACGGATCGGCACAGCAGCTGCCGCCATAATGTTGGTGATCAGTTTTATAATGCCCGTGATCACCATATATGTCTATGATTTACCAGCAATTCTAGCTTACAATATTGGGTAAGTTTTTTTTTATTCATTTTAATTTAAAAAATACATAGTAGAAACAACGCAACACTACAGAAGCAATTTTACATTTTCGGGTAGTTATAATATTTATTGGTTAACCAACCAAATACAAAACCGCCTGGATCAGTCACTGGACGACTTGACTTTAACCTACATTATTTGATCATGTAATGTTTTCATCTACCCTCAACTGGCTTAAGGAGCCATTTGAGGGGAGATTTTGTTTACTTTTATTTAAATACCTAAAGATATGGTATTGCACCGCCGAAGAGTAAATTAATAATAAAGTTGCATGGCCTGTTTATAAGTAAATTGATAAATTATTAAATATTTCAGGACAGAGGTAAACGTTAGACCTAACTCCACCTTTAGGAACTTCTACATTAAAACACACAACAGGATAGGTCCTTACGCGATTGGTCTGGCTGCCGGATATCTCATGTCTATCTACAAGCCCAAGGATTACAGGAAAGTCTGGTCTAAAGTAAGTTACCATATTGAAACAAGATCGATACCTTTGGGTTCAATTGGCGTAAAGGACATTTTGGCGAAAATTAGTTATATACCATATATATACATTATATCTCACATTATATGGCATATAATTAATTTTCGCCAAAATGTCCTTTACGCCAATTGAACCCAAAGGTATCGAGATGCTTAATATACTATTACTAATATAATATATAATATAGTATACATAAAACCTGCTTCTAACAAACAAGCTTACAAAATTCTCACCTAGACAAATAAAAGACAGTTTGAACTTCGCTTGTCCCAATGCAGCAAAATTGTAAAAATTAGAGAATATTATACATATTATAAAATGTCTATGTTATAAGATATATTTGCCAAGATAAGAAATTTGTCTGTCAAGCTTGTTGATCAGTCAAGTACCTATGTAAGTATTAATTATTAATCTTTATCTAGTTTTTTTTACTTTTTACCCATTTCAGACAGTGTCGTTCCTAGGTACTTACGTCTCCTTGAACCTAATGCTCGTCATACTGGCGGTGGGTCATCTGTGCTTGGTGTACAGAGTCCACGGATGGCTGGCCTGCATCTTCGTGGCTTTCGAAAGAAATATCTTTGCCGTAGCTATTTTAGGTGTCGTCATCTTTTGCACTTACGGCCAAGTTCGTAAGTGATTCACTATATCTAATAAAATTACGTAATTTTAATGTTAAAGGGTATTGTGTTACGTAGAACATACCTACGGTCTTATATTATAATATATTTATAATTTTACCATATTAACTACCCTACTTTATCCATAAACGCCTATTATAACATTGAGCGTGACTTCTGACCTATGCTTGACAATTTTACGTACTTATCACTAGCTTTTGATTTAGGTATTTATTTAAAATTTCTTAAGTAATTTTTGTCTCGCATGAGGTAAAAATAATGGCCTGTCGCAAATTAAAAAGCGTGATTTTCTAGACTACTTGGTACCTGGTTTAGAAATATATACATCTATAATGATATTAATGATAAATGTATAATTGAACATGTGACAATCTTGTCCGCAGCCCTCATCAACGCATTCCTCAGCTGGTCCGTGTTCGCGCCGCTCAGTAGGCTCTCGTACGGCTTATATGTCATACACATAGTGCTTCTGTATCAAATCTCTTCCATGAGAGATAATATGAAATACCACTTGTTTCAAGCTGTAAGTAGTTATTTTTAAATGTCTATTAATAAATGCATTTCCACATTTTTCTTATCTAAGAGAATCTATTGTTTTGACAATGCTTTATGTGTTTAAATGTAAACGTCTACACTTGATATGCTAATGCCTGGTAGCTGATACCTTGTTGTCATTGTCATATTTATTGCTAATGACTTAAGTTAACGATGATGTCTATCTTATATTGGGTATGTTTTTAATTTCAGCTGATAAACTGTCTTGGGTTGGTGGTCGTGTCGCTGCTGCTGAGTCTGATGGTTTGGCTGCTGGCTGAGGCGCCTCTCGTCAACATCACCAGCTCATACCTCAACACTAAGTAAGTTTAATAAACAGGTTTATCGTAATAACCTATAGGGGCTTAGAATATTAATGCTGAAGTCCGTCTAAACTAACTCTGCACTGACATTGACAGAGCAATGTAAAAACGTCATAAATACATTTTAGTTTATGTTTAAACAAATTTAATTAGATTATTATAATAGCCGTTAAAAATATTTTTACACAATTTATCAATCGTGGCTGATTGCTGGATGGGTTTGTGCATTTAATGCCTAACTTGTCAAAAAATTACAATATGGCGGACGAATTAAAATTTAGTTTTTTCTTCGCAAGTTTATTGAAAAAGTTTGTGCGTAACTCCCGGGAGTAAGAATATTGCATTATGTTTGTGGTCATCCATTAATAACATCGCACGTTTATGGTCAAGAAAATATGACATGTTGTGACAAGGGGGAGGGGGGACTCACAAACTTTGTGACGTCACTTTAACTTCATCAGTAACAAAAAAAAAAATTATTTTATTCGCTGTACGGTTAAAATACAAGTTTTTGGAACGATAATCGTTTTTATTCGTTTAATTTTCTATCCCATTCAGTTTTGGGATAAAAAATTACTAATATTTCTTTTGTCAAAAATACTATTTTGATATTAAATAAATATTTGCCGATTTCGTTGAAAAAATGTGACGTCACCAGGGCGGAGGGGTTTGCCAAAAAACCTAGAAATTCGTGTGATGTAATCATAGATATAGGAAGTAAGGAGATTTATAACCGAGGATGTAATTAATGGGTCATCCATTAATTACATCCTCGGTTGCTTAATGGATGAATGCCACGATGCTGTGTCACAAATATCTGTGAAATGAAAATTAAAAAAGAGGACTTTGCCGGCCTAGGCCTGCAAGATGTTTATGAAATTCCATTAACGACCTTTTGTCCTAGCCGCACCTGAAACGTCATACTTCGCAGCCTATTATAAGGAACATAACATCAATATTTCATTGCATGTTTGAGAAAATAACTATTACAATATAAGTGCGCAAAAGAGGAAATTCGAAACGAGTGGCGATAAATTAAAACACGACCGAAGGGAGTGTTTTAAATCGACACGAGTTGCGAATTACCTTTTCGCACGTGTATCGTACAACGTTTTACAGTACATATGGCCCTTTAAACTTTTGACATACGCACGAAAAGTGCTATTTTACGCATTAGTGCGGGAAAATAGGACCATATGTACTGTAAACGGTATTTTCGCGCAATAAATTCCAAATCAAAACAATTTTTTCCGGTGGCTGTTTCGGCTGTTATGAAAGTGCAGTTGAAATGTTTTTAATAGAATATTTATCAGTAGGTAGTTGTTTGTTTGCATTTTTGCTGAATTTAACTTACTCCACGATTGTTTCTACATTCAAATAAAAATAAAGCCTTCTTTTGTTTTCAGAGGCTCTGCCAAGGAGAAAGTTGAAATATCCAGGAACGGTGCTCATGAAAACGACACAAGTAAACAAAAAAGCTTGTGATTGATTCAGCTTCATTGCTCTATTCTTTTTAGTGTCAGTTTTCTTATCGTACATTTTTTTAAATCGTATATTCTGTCTATTAAATAAGGTGTAAGTGTTAATAAAATTAGTGTTTACGTAAAAGTGACATCATCAAAAATTTATGTACCTATATCATTCATAGGTAAATAAAATAAACCGTGAGAGTCCTCTCCAACTTGTCGAAAAATAATATCTGGAACGAATATAAAGATATCTCCATGTTCTCCCACAGCTATAATTTTAGAAAAAAAAACTTTTTATAGCTCGTTGGTAGGTGTATTAATGGTGAAAAAATTGGAGCGGTCTCTAACGAAGAAGTAAAAAAAAATTGTTTTCAAAACTTTCGTCGGCATTTTTTTTTTATGTCATATTGAAAATGTAATTTATGTCATCAATCATCTTTATATAATGTACAATATATGTGATCACGCTAAAATCGGTTGGCTAGAAAAAAAAAATCGAAGGAAAAATATATATTTTTTTATCAAACAAAAAACTGTAAAGTTTAGGATGCTGAAATTTTAAAATACTAACGTAGAGCCACACCATCCATAAAAAATACACGCCGAAATTCGAGGAAGGCAGAGTCACTTAGCTTATACTGACACGGCCTTTGTTATGTTATGACATTTATAACACTACATATTGAGCGTTTGAATTAAGTAAGTAAATGAAATATCCTTTATTACAAATTTCAAAAACAAATTTACAAATTAAGTTATTTTATTACATTTAAATATATATATATATTTATTTTAACCTCTTCATTCAACAGCGCCCTAGTTTATAACAAAAAAAATACATTTCGTAATCTTATTTAGTGTTGTAATAACAATCGTTCTAATCTTATTTTGTTGGTATCGTCGCCCATACGACGCCTATTCCCGCCCGAATAAATAGTTCATTATCATATCATATCAAGTTTAAGTAACCGTTGATAAGGAGAATAATTAGTTGCGTGATGCGCAAGAGTTATTTAGTCGCGCTTATATCCGATACTTATGTACCTACAGGATAAGTCATCGCTAAACGCCGAACGTGATGCACGTCTTATTAAATAAATAAAATAAACCAAATAGCTCTTATGATAAATAGTAAAATTAGTTTAAAATGTTGTTTAAAAGTGTAGTGTGTTTTTTGTTTGTGGTAAGTTTTTACTTTTTTTATTATACACCTATCTAGATGTTAGGTATCTACTGAACAACAATAACGATAATAAAAAAAAATGAGCTGTGCGAGGGTTGTATTGTGTATTTTTTATGTCCTTTTGATATTACGAGCGAGCCCGCAAGATTCACTACTACGTCATCTAATACCAAGCTAAGCACAATGGCACATATTCGTAAAAGTGATGCCAATTTACGAAAATTTATGAAAAATGAGTATTGGCCGAAAGTACAAAAAATAGTACCACTACCGGTGAACAAAATTCATAGAATTTACGTCTTTTGATACCGAGAGAGGTCATTGAATTATACAGCTCTATACAGTCTCTCACTTCAACTCTGTCCTTCTGAAATTGTTTGATGCTTATGGGCCGGGAAGCGGTTTCGCCCAGAATACCTAAGGTAAACTAGTACATTATTAAATATAGGAGTAGTACCAAATATTATTTGTATCAAATTAAATTAGAGGTATTAGGTTAAAAATATAAAACCAAAAAGATATTGTGTCAGTTATTTTCTTTTTCAGCCAATGTTCTTGCTAAGGAACCAATATTAGAGATCCCTAACCTAGACCACATATTTGACAATCTGTCAAAGAATGAGTGGGACGCTGATGAGGCGCCCTGCCGTGACAAAATATTTAACATTCTGGAAAATGTTAAGAACTCTACCTTATGGGCCACATGGGGTAAGTACATAAAATTGTACAGTAAGGGGTAGGTAAGTAGGTAAGCACATTGTATTGTCTCCATGTAAAAAACAACAGAAGCAGCAGTTATATATACATACACACACACATCAATCATAGGTACAATCTTAAAATACGGGGTAAGAATTTTTTGAAATTAATGGAAATTCTAACGATTTCTGTGCGGACGGAGTTTATATAAAACGGGCTAAAATTGCTTGATTAGGGGTTTAATTCCACTCCTGTAAGAATGATTTACTTGATGTGTTCTTTATGACCAGAATATTCAATTAAAGAGCTACGCATCATTGGTTATGTTTTATGTTATACAAAGTTACTTTCCATTTTTTTTACAACCCAATTTTTTATTCTTATATTATTTTCTCTCCAAGCTTATTTTAAAAATAAAAATGTAAGATGTCAAGTTGTAAACCGGGTGTGGCCTGTAACGCGAGCAAATAATTAAAACATATATTGTAAATCTCAAATTATATAACTTTTGATTAAGAACTTAAATTATGAAATAATTAGATTTTTACTTTTTTAAACGTATTAAATATTATTTTCAATGTAAATAATATCATCAGTGTGTTTGACGTTTCTTATCACCTAACTATTACATATCAAAATTCGCAATAAATTGCATCTTACAATAAACTTAAAAGTGTAATAAAATCAAAACACAAGATATTTTTTAAAGTCGCTGAACATATGTTGGTCAGTTTGAGGAGTACAGCCTACTGTTTAATTTATTGCTGCTGCTACAGGCCACATCCAGTGTATCTCTTAAAAAACTTATAACAATTTCGGGATCATATATTTAGCGGATTTAGCATAAAGTTTGAAAAACTAACTTGACTAAGTACAACTTTTTCGTAATAACAAAAAAAAAGTTTGAATAGTATCTATAATTTTACTGAAGGTAAGAATTTAAAATCTATTAAGTTAAGGTGGGGTAAGACTACTAGTATCACCGGGACAAGATAAACACTTGTATGGAATTCTCATAGTAAACATAAACATAACATAAACATAATTTATTTAAAAACACGCATTTAATGGTTGTAGTGTTCATATAACACAAAGACTTAAAAATAGTTATGGTTTACGTGTGCCTGAACTAGGATTCCCTGTGTTTCAGGCGTGAAATATGGCAAACATTGTTTAAGCAAAGTAATTTTCACTTACAAAAAACACATTATTATTTAGAAATTTAATAGTATAATACATTTATCGTAATAATTATCCTATTTATCCTCTTGTAAATCCAGTCATATTGCTTATAATCATTTTTCAACTATTAGTAGATCCTCTGTGTCTGTTAGTAAATCCTGTGTGTATTTTGAATGGCTTTTCGGAGCGTTTCTTTACACTTTTGTAGCTGAGTGTATATAAATCTAAATTTGCGTTGAGCCTCTTTTATAGAAAAGGACCCAGAGCAATGAAACATCTCATAGAAAAACCATATCTTCTGGGAATGTTTTGTGGGCAAACAATTTCTTTGCGTCTCTTGTTAGTATATTCAGTGCTGTAAGGGCTTGCGGCGTGTTGTTTTAAAACAATGCTTGAAATAAATAATTATGTAAAAGTAAGTATTTCGAAGGACTTGTAAAGAAGGTTAGAGGGGAAGAGGAATGGACGGAAAGTAGCTACCTTTAGAACAGCTCTCTGGGCTCTTTTTATGTTAAGAAAAGTAGTTTTGGCTAAACCACCCCATGAGGAGATACAGTATAAAATTACCGCAAAGTAAACTTCTTTAATTAAGGGCGGTGACGCGATTGCTAATAGTTTTTTGAATACAAATATCAACTTCCGGATTCTACTGCACAAAGTTTCGACGTGGTCCTTGAAGAAGAGAGTTTCGTCGAATATATTATATAATTCCCAAATACTTAGTTTTTTAGTAATAGCTATTTCAGGAGTGCATTAATTTGTTTCGGGTTTTGTGCAAAGGTTGGCATATAACTTGTGATTATTAGTGTCGTGGTTAGTTTAGCGCTATATTAAATTTTATATATGTAGTTAGTTTTAGTTGAGTTAAGTGTTAGTAAGTACGTGACGTTGCAGCCATTCCGTGATATTGCTAAATCCGCGTTGTGCGTGCTCATAGACTTCCTGTGTTGATTTCGCAGAAATAAGTAGAGTAGTGTCTTGCCCCGAGCAAAATAAACTATGTTCGTCTTACCGCACCTTACCTTAAGTCAGTACTTAATAGAACTTTAAATTTGTATTACGGCCAAGTAGGTTAACCAAAATTTTACAATGACAACCAATGTTTTAAATAACTCTCTGTAATTACGAGTACCTGCCTGTTTAGGCACGATTAGTTGATGGCCGTCTGCTGTTACAGTATGGAACTCCATCGACCAGTCGCCAACGGGCATCTTCTTCGGCGCCCGCTACCACTTGGGGAGCTACGACCAGTGCCTGCGACCGCCCTGGCTCGCGACACACCCGGAATTACGCACTCAATACTGTTTAGGAGAAATAGAGATGAATAAAGATGGCGTCAAGAAAATGGAAGAAGTTTCCGATCCTTATGTTAGAGCAGAGGACTATTACCTCGATGTAAGTTAAAATGTTATTCATTGGAAAAGTTACTCATTTTCACACCATCGATTGGGCTAGCCTAATTTTGATTTGTAATTTCAGACTAAATCACAC
This sequence comes from Cydia splendana, assembly GCF_910591565.1. Taxonomy (NCBI): domain Eukaryota; kingdom Metazoa; phylum Arthropoda; class Insecta; order Lepidoptera; family Tortricidae; genus Cydia; species Cydia splendana. The sequence goes on from NC_085961.1 coordinate 13,887,601, forward strand.
TTCGGTCGTAGTTTCTCATACATAGCACACGGGGTCTGCCTTCCCGCGGGCTGTCCGACCAAGTCCGCGGAGAAGTTTGTGCAGGCGCTCATGAGCACGGGGTACTTGCGCGCGGCCAGGGGTGCGGCCGTCTCCATACACCACTGTGAGGAAGCAGCGGCCCCGAGGGTATATTCTACGGGATATTACTTGTTTGTGTAAGATTTTACTCATTATCTTAAAACTCTGACAATATACAGATACTTAAAATATGTCTTATTTAGACCTATTAGCTTTTTATTTCAAAACATAAATAATAAATAGCGTACCAATAGAAAGCACCCATTTTAAAAAAGAACCATAAAAAAAAAATATCGGGGAGCAAATAGGCCGAGTGGCATCTTTTCATACACATTTTGTTAATTTTATAAGAAGTAATAAAAAGGAAGCAATTTCATAACCACTCACATGCTTTTGGCAACTGTAGTTGCTAGCTGTCACCCTTATTTTATCATAATAATAGAGGTCACTGAAAAATATCAATAATAAGTGACCAAGACTAATAATTTTCCCAATTTAAATCGGCGATACGATCTTATGACATCTTATTAAATTAGTTGTATTTTCTTTAAATAATTATATTTAATATCTATATACCTATTGTTATTATTATAACCCAATCCTTTTCAAGGTACACTTTCCTAACACTGCTGTTCATAGCAGTAGCTTCAACATACTACGTTAGCGAGTATCCAGTCACCGCTAGTTCTAACTCATTTGGTAGGTACGTGATGATTAAGTGAATGAATTATTTGAGCGTGCCCAGTTGTATGATACTCATTTATACGTTTTTTTAGTTAATCACGTTGCAAAATCGTTCTGTCTCCGCCGCAACTGGAATACAGTGTTCAAATCAGACAAGGATGAACTACCATGCTTGCACGGTATCCGCTTCCTGACGGCGATCATTATCGCATTCGCCCACTGCTTAATATTGTCACACGGGACTTCTGTCAGCAATGCCATAGACTTTGACAGGGTAATAATACTTATTCACTTACTGAAGATTTACTTAACGTGTAAGTTTCACCAGAGGTTTTAGAGAAGGTTTAGAGAAGCCGTTCCCCGGACGCCTTTTATCATTATTATTTTCATACGCTTTGTGCGTATGAAAACTGTCACTTTACTACTATTTAAGGCAGATTGGACACATACTTTTTAAGTACAATAAAAGCGTCATTAAAGCAATTTAGGCATAGGTATTATATTATTTAGGGCTGCCATCTAATGAGTATTCTGAGGTTTCATAAATCTCATTTAATGCTTTTGATGTGTTATATGAAAGCGATCACAAAAATTCTATTGTACGTTTCAAAGTCATAAACAACGGTATAAAAGAGTTATTATATATTACACTTAAGCACCATTTAGACGGTTCAAGAACTTGCATACAATTTTTGTTACATTACTGTAGTTATACTGGGTCAAGCAGATCTTGTCAGTAGAAAAAGGCGGCAAATTTGAAAAATATAGGCGCGAAAGGATATAGTCCCATAGAAAATTTGAATTTCGCGCCTTTTTCTACTGACAAGATTTGCTTGACCATCTATAGCTATGTATCGATTGAGCAGTCTAAATGAACCTTTAAAGGGAACTTAAAATAACAGTCCAATTTTAGTTTTAGTTATTAGATCTGTTTCCAATATGATACTGATCTGTTAGTGTCTTAAGGGGCCTACTGATTAACAGTCCGCCGGACGGTATCGGCCTGTTAGTTGTTCGGAACTGTCAAAATTTTGTTCTGACAGGCTGATACCATCCGGCGGACTGTTAATCAGTGGGCCCCTTTAAGTTACATTTTTTGACACTGACACATCAGTATCATGTTGGAAACAGATCTAATAACTAAAACTAAAATTGGCCTGTAAGTCGCAGACCTTTTCGCCAGTACGAGAGCTCTAATGCTGACTCTTATCACCCGTGTACTGCTTGCTAGGTGTACCAACAAGCTTTAATAGTACGAGAGGTACTCCTTTAGGTATATCCTATCTACTGACAATATAAAAATAACATACCATGTATTTTCAGATGGGTAGAGATCAACCAGCAGTGGCCGTTGTTACGACTCATTTTGATGTAATAGTGGACACATTCTTCTCATTGTCTGGACTTTTAGTGGGAAAAAGCCTTGCCACGTTGGATATAACCAAACCATACAGTTTAATGAAGAATATTATGAAACGATATATAAGGTAAACATTACTGCAAAGAAGAGTTTGCCGGCCGCATAGGTAACATAGACGGATGATGAGGCTGGCAAGCCCTTTTCACTTCGAAGCATGTTTAGTGCTTTATACTTGGTAACTATCTTACAATAAACAAAGTTATTAAATAAACGAAATCATTCCCGCACTTAAAACCCCGGGGAATACTTATAGTTAACTTTTTGCTGCTTGAGAATTATTTCATTATCTTGGCAAATATTATGTAGAGAAATTCACTACCGTCTAGATGGCAACGCAATGATCGAGGTTGGTCTCTTTTAAGCCTAGTTGTGTAGAAAAGCTACTAGACAATGTATAATACATATAGGTATACAACAATCCTCAACCGGACTTCCAGAATGATTCTTTTTCAGACTTGTCGTGCTTTTAGCCGTGACCGTGTTCTACCTGGCCCATATCTCAAAACATACTGATGACGGCCCTGTCTACCCCAAGATAGCCCTCTACGAGCAACAGATGTGCGAGAAGAACTGGTTGCCGGCATTACTAATGGTCGGGAATTATTACAACGCATTAGAAATGGTATGTAATATTAATGGTATTACACGAGGCTTCATGACTGATTTAGATCTGAATAATATCGTACCGTAAAATGTGCCTACTAATATGCTCCATACTAGGTAATTGTACTAAAACTATACGTGGCTTTCCATCAGAGAAGGGTCCAGGACTTTTTTATTGGAAATTTCCTCCTCTTTAATAATTTCGTCCTCTTTAATAATTTCATCCTCTTTAATAATTTCATCCTCTTTAATAACTTCTGTTTTCCGCCTGTTTTAGTCTGTAACTTTTGTTTTTTTTTGTGTGTGAATAAACGCTGCATTTTTCTATACATTCTGTATCACGCGTATTTTTAGGAGTAGGTACGTAGCTATTTTGCACCATTTTGAACTTTTCAAGTACCTAGTTGTCGTAAATAGCTATTAGGGTTCATGTATGTGTTTAATTAGTCTCTACGTTTAGGTTACTATTTTTACTTTTGTATATCATGTTTTACTTTGTGCTCGTATATTATGTCAAATGAATTGCGTGGAATGTTTTATATCTAGTTATAAGTCTAGAAATTCATGCTCTTTTCATACGTGCTTAATATTGTACCTATTTATAAGTCTAGGATTCGTGCTCCTTTCATACGTGCTTATAATTAACGAGATTGGCAAAAATATACATTACTGACTCTGCATGATACACCCACTAGTTGAAGAAGGTACCAAACGGCCTTGTGTTTTACTATATAAGGCAGAGCCGTTTCGTGGCTTATTCAGAGATATCAGAGACATCAAGTGAGCTTCACTCATACCAGCCTGAACACTCTCCAAGTGAATAAATCAAATATATGTGTTTTCATTTCACACAACACATATACCGGTAAATGGAGGTATAGCGGACTTCGAGACAGCACAGCGGCCAGCGCGCTCCAGCGGCGGATTTCTACGCTTCTCCCAACGAACCCCCACATCACGAAAAGCTACAGTCTACACTCCACAGTTTGGTCCTTTTGAAGCCGGATGAAGATAGAAAAACGTACGCGCTGAGTTTCAAGCGACATAGCTTAACTCAGACATCAAGATAGAAAAACGTACGCGCTGAGTTTCAAGCGACATTCCTTAACTCAGACAGCAAGAAAGAAACAAGTACGCGCTGAGTTTTAAGCGAACGTTGCTTGACTCAGACGGCAAGAAAGAATAAAGGACGCGCTGAGCCTAGAAGTTCGCTTCGGTTTAGACCCAAACCCTATACCTTTTCCGTAACCCATTTACCGGCTTGCCGGACGGACCGTGCAGCGTCGTAGGACCACCTCCGCTCACGTGTCCTGGCAACTTTCGTTGCAAGTGTCACATGGTTGATGCCCACACACTGCTTTCGAACGTTCTAGGCATAGCACTTTGCCATTGCGGGAGATTCAGTGCCACGAGGGATCCACGCTTAGGGCACTGACGTTGCGCACGGCAACGGTCAGTCATAGGCATAGGCAGGTCAAGTTAGGGACCCCCCGCGTGTGTTAAGTGAAGTGGTTCCAGCCAGAAAGATGTCCGAAAAGGAAGCAAGGAGCCTACGACCACGCACCAAGGGCCCACCTGCGCCCGCACCGAACATGGATACCCCTACCCCCTCGTCTGGTAAGACTACGTCCAACGAGACTAATACGTGGAGCAATGGCACCAGTGGCAACCCGAATGCTACCGGTGGAACCGAGTCGGTACACTCGGAGATGTTAGACGCCACCGTAGTAAATCGTAGTAGGTCGAATACGCTAGTGAATAAAGACGCCGATGCGCCGCCGCCGCCGCCGTCGCGGGCGCCGTCTAATCGCGAATTAAAGAATCGCAAATCGGTTAGGGAACGCGACAATGAATTGTCCGTGCTAATGGCCGAGCTCGAGGTTCATAAAGCCCGTCTAGCCGTTGCTAAGACCGAGTCCGACACTGCCAATTTACGGCTGCAGGTTGCGCAATTGAAGGCGCAGTCTCGCGGCGGCAGTGACGCGACCGTCGAAGCTTCTAAGACAGGGTCCGACACTGCAAATTTACGGCCGCAGGTTGCGCAACTGAAGGCGCAGTCTGTCGGCAGCAGTGACGCGACCGTCGAAGAACGTACTAGAAGTTGGGTAGAACGACAAGCTAGGTTACAGCACGAGGTCGCGAAAGAAAACGTTAAATTCCCGCCGCCGAAAAAGACCGCGCAGCCGCCGCCGCGTGCAGCCGCCGACCGGGCTAGCAGACCGCCCCCGCGCGTTTTAGAGGTACCGCACGGTACCTACGCGCCAATGTACCATAAACCGCCGGAATTACCTGCATTCGGCGGAGATATCACCGAGTGGATATCATTTAGGGCAGAGTTCGAAGATACGTCGCCCATGTTTAGTGCCGTCAATAACGTCAGTCGGATTAGGCGCGCACTTAAGGGCGAAGCTCGGACGGCCGTAAAATCAATAATGTACACAGTTCAGGATCCGTACGAGATAATGGAAGCGCTGGAACGGCAGTTCGGCGACCCTGAGGAGATTGTTCTTACGGAAATTCATAATGTTAAACGCATGCCGCGTTTATCCGAAGACAATTCGAATATAGCCTCATTCGCCGCGCATGTAGCGAATGCCGTCGCCACCATTAGATCCTTGCGTCAAGAGAAATACTTGCACGCGCCTGAGCTCGTGAATAAAATCGTGGATAAATTAAATCTGATAGTGCGCTATGAATGGGCCAAATACAGGCAGTCTAACGTAGAATCACCCGGGTTAGTAGCAATTTCCGAGTTTCTTAACGAAATTAGCACTGCGGCCAAGCGCGTAAACCGACATAAGCCGTCTAACCGATCACGGAATGCAGTGAATGCGGTTTCCTTTGTGCACGAACCGAGAAGATCGAGCCAAGCTCTCTCTGGGTCTCGTCCCCCCGCGTTCTACCGTGATACGTCTAATAGATCGCGAAACGCGGTAAACGTTGTGCGCGAACCCAGTCGATCGAGCAACGCTCTCGCTGGGTCCGGCGCCCCCGCGTACTCTCGCGACGTTAGTTCGGATTCGGAGTCAGATTACCACGAAACGTACACGCGTGATACGTCTAATAGATCGCGAAACGCGGTAAACGCTGTGCGCGAACCCAGTCGATTGAGCAACGCTCTCGCTGGGTCCGGCGCCCCCGCGTACTCTCGCGACGTTAGTTCTGATTCGGAGGCAGATTGCCACGAAACGTACACGCGTGATACGTCTAACGGGTCACGGAATGCAGTGAGCGCGGTTTCCTCTGCGCGCGAACCCAGAAGATCGAGCCAAGCTCTCTCTAGGTCTCGCGACCCCGCGTTCTACCGTGATACGTATGATAGATCGCGAAATGAACGAAACGCGGTTTCCTCTGTGCGCGAGCCCAGTCGATCGAGCCACGCTCTCGCTGGGTCCCGCGCCCCCGCGTCCCTTCGCGACTATAGTTCGGATTCGGAGTCAGATTCCCGCGAGTCATACACACGTGATACGGGAAATAGATCGCGTACTAGTAAATCAACTATAGCTCAAGTAAAGCGCCGCGATGGTAATTTGAGAAAGCCAGCGTCAACCGGAGCTAAGCCCCAGCGGGAGATATCGTCTGTCTCGGTCTCGCGCGATGCGTGCGCCATATGTAGGAACGGCAAAGAACACAAAGTTAGCGAGTGTTCGAAATTTCTAGCCGCGACTATATCTGAGCGATGGGACTTGGTGAAGGGTACTAGATTGTGCTATAGATGTTTAGGCGCGAGACACCGTACGCGTTTTAAATGTAAATATGTCGCGTGTGGCATGAGTCAGTGCGAAGCCGGACATAATAAACTATTACACGGATTAAGCGCGGCCGCATCCGCGAACGGTAATAGTGTCCCGGCGGCACCTGCAGTACTCAATGTTAGGCTGCCGCAGACGTGTCTCAAAGTCATTCCTGAAGAGGTGTCGGAACCGTTAGGTACCGTCCAAACCCTCGCGCTATTTGACGAAGGCGCGGCAATGGCTTTGACGATACACGAAACTGCGGACAGCATCGCACCTGCGGTACAATTTGTTGGGCACGCAAAGCCTAATACCGCGGAAGACGAGGCCTTACAACTTGCGAAACGACATTCTGAGACAGACTCATTAGGCGTTTCGCAGAAGGTACCTCGGGCCGACCCCGGCCAACGTGCGCTAGATTTGTTAGAAGCCACCTGCGAGAAGATACCGGGGGAGCAAAGGTATCACTCGGGCTTACTTTGGCGGTCAGATGACGAGAAACTCCCCGATAACCGAGCGCAAGCATTGAAACGGCTGTACAGTCTAGAACGAAAGCTAGACCGCGATGCGAAACTTAAAGCCGAATATGCAAAGCATATGAACAACTTGCTCGACAAAGGTTACGCGGAGAAAATGGACTCGCCGCCGCCCCCCGAGGCACCCCGGACGTGGCCTCTGGCGCACTTCCCAACTTTTCAGCCGCAAAGCGGGAAAACGCGATTAGTTTGGGACACGGCAGCCACAGCTTACAGACGTTCGTTTAACAGCGCGCTGTTGGCTGGCCCCGACCTGTTAGAGTCTTTACAGATCGAAATAATTGAGCAAGATCGCGATACGTTACGTTTCGTTTGGTGGACAGGGATCGATTGGGACTCGCCTATACCCGTCTCACTCGCACCCGCGTGGCGATCGTTCATTATTAATAACGTACGATTAGTTCGCGCCACCGCTAGTATTCTGGTTGCCGCCGAGGTTTTCAAAGCCGCATTGTTCGCTAAGAAAACAGACATAGAGATAAATAAGGGGCATTTAGATTTAGCAGAGATATTACTAATCCGACGGAGTCAACATGCTGCATTTCCGGAGGAAATCAAGCTTCTGGAAACTGGGCGGCCACTCCTGAAGAAATCTCCGCTATACAAAATCGCTGTACAACTTGACAAAAACGGAATCATCGTTCTAAATGCTAGAATCGATAAAAACACGCACATGCCTGTTTTACATGCAAAAGAGGATTTCGTCAAGTTATTAGTACAGCATTTTCATGCACTCTACAGTCACGGCAACCACGCGATCGTCATCAACGAGTTGAAAGAAAGAGCACCCCACGAAGAAGTTCTACATACTTTACTGCTAGAATCAGAGCACATAGTCAATTCCAGACCGTTGACACCAGTGAATCCAGATTTAGACATCGAAGCCCTGACGCCGAATCACTTTCTAATCGGTCGATCAAGTGCCATGTCGCCACTGGGTGTCTTCACAGACGCAATTATGTCGCTCTCTTCGTGGAAAACAGCGCAAACGCTAGCCGACCAATTTTGGAGGCGCTGGCAGCGGGAATACCGACCCAGCCTCCTCCCCAGGCCTGGTGCTCACCAAAACGTGAGAAAACTGCATGAAGGTGACGTAGTCATCATTGCGGATAGCTCCATGCCACGAGGAACGTGGCCCAGAGGCGTAATCGCCCAGCTATTTCCTGGCCCAGATGGTCATGTGAGAGTGGCCATTGTTCGCACACGCGCAGGTGACGTCCGCCGCCCAGTTTCTAGACTTATCCCCATTTACTCCGCGCATGAAGACGGTGTTGACACACGTGGGGGAGACTGTCGTAAATAGCTATTAGGGTTCATGTATGTGTTTAATTAGTCTCTACGTTTAGGTTACTATTTTTACTTTTGTATATCATGTTTTACTTTGTGCTCGTATATTATGTCAAATGAATTGCGTGGAATGTTTTATATCTAGTTATAAGTCTAGAAATTCATGCTCTTTTCATACGTGCTTAATATTGTACCTATTTATAAGTCTAGGATTCGTGCTCCTTTCATACGTGCTTATAATTAACGAGATTGGCAAAAATATACATTACTGACTCTGCATGATACACCCACTAGTTGAAGAAGGTACCAAACGGCCTTGTGTTTTACTATATAAGGCAGAGCCGTTTCGTGGCTTATTCAGAGATATCAGAGACATCAAGTGAGCTTCACTCATACCAGCCTGAACACTCTCCAAGTGAATAAATCAAATATATGTGTTTTCATTTCACACAACACATATACCGGTAAATGGAGGTATAGCGGACTTCGAGACAGCACAGCGGCCAGCGCGCTCCAGCGGCGGATTTCTACGCTTCTCCCAACGAACCCCCACATCACGAAAAGCTACAGTCTACACTCCACACTAGTGATAGCCCACCCTGTGAGCCTCGTTCTGGGGATTCATATACTGCTTTCAAATATAAAGACGATGTTCTTCTTGACAGGTTTATAATTAATATTAGTTTTACAAAGCTGGTTTCTCATTTTAGCGGTAATCCTTCACAAGTTGACAGGCAAAGTCAAAAGTCACAGATAACATATATCAGCCCTACACGCTCAAAAAGTATACTTTTGGCGGGCTGTCAATAACTGTCATTAGAACTAATATTACAATCATCTTATGTTGGTACACTGTATTAGCCATATTGTTTTATTAAGCCGTTACGTTGTTAAGCTTGGAATAATACTATATAATATAAAATGCTAATATTCGGCGAATCCTGGAGTACAACGCGTCTCTGCGTTTTAAAGAGTTAAACATAAATAATCCACATTATACACAACAGAACAATAGAATCAATATTACTCAACGTATGAACTACATCATTACAGGCATTCTCCAATGCCTGCAACGACTCACTCTTATAAACTACATCAATACATGCCTTCACATGTTATTGACTCACTGTTTCTTACAAACTACATCAATGCATGCATTCACATGTCACTGACTCACTGTTACATCAATACACGCATTCACATGTTATTGACTCACTGTTACGTCAATATACGCATTCACATGTTATTGACTCACTGTTACTTATAAATGACATCAATGCATGGACTCAAATTCACATGTCATTGACTCACTGATACTTAATACATGAATTCACGGGTCATTGACTCACTTTTACTCATTTAATACATCAATACATGGGTTCACATGTCATTGACTCACTGATACTTATACATCAATACATGGATTCACATGTCATTCACTCACTGTTAATCACTAAATGCATCATTACAAGGACTCACTGTTAAACATTTAATACATCAATACATGTACTAACATGTCATTGACTCACTGTTACTCACTTAATACGTCAATACATGGACTTACATGTCTTTGACTCACTGTTACTCATTTACTATATCAATATATGGACTCATGTCAGTTACTCACTGATACTCATTGAATACAAAAATACATGGATTAACATATATCATTGTCTCACTGTTACTCCTTACATCAATACATGGGCTAACATGTCATTGACTCACTGTTACTCACTGAATAGATCAATACATGGACTTGCATTTCATTGAATCACTGTTACTCATTAACTATATCAATACATGGACTCATGTCAGTTACTCACTGTTACTCATTTCATACTAAAATACATGGATTCACATATATCATTGGCACACTATTACTTGTTACATCAATACATGGACAAACATGTCATTGACTCACTGTTCCTGACTTAATACATCAATACTTGGACTCGCATGTCATTGGTTTCACTGTTACTACATAATACATGCCATTGCCTCACTGTTACTCATTTAATACAAAAATACATGGATTTACATATCATTGACTCACTGTTATTCATTTACTACCTCAATGCAGCTCTTTACCTGCAATGCCTCACTGTTAATGTATGTACCATTTATAGCTCACTCAATTTCAATAGTTGCATGTCTTTTATACTAAATCACTCTTTATTGTTTGAAATATTACCAAATTGCTACATTATTCTTCATAAATTCGCTATTATAACTCCTGTGTTACAAATTATGATACAATACCTTTTTCTCTTTAAGGTCACAAAACTTATTATTCTTTATAAATTCGCTCTGATAATTACTCCTGTGTTACAAATTATTATACAATACCTTTTCTCTTTAAGGTCACAAAATATATTACTCTTTATAAATTCGCTTTTATAATTACTCCTGTGTTGCAAATTATTATTATACAATACCTTTTCTCTTTAAGGTCACAAAATACTCTGACTCACTATTAAAAAATGATCATGGATAAGTACCTACATATAAAATAAATAAATCTTAGGGAACATCTTACACAGATCAGGTAATTATCTCTTTCAATAATATAGGTTTCTCTGTTTCACTTCTTAACAAGATGTATTGAATATATCTTTCACAATTTCATTATATTCATATTACTGTTACTCTAGTAGTAATCTCATCACAATTTCAACACAAAGATAAATAGTTAATATCTTCAACAGTCACATGCAACATTTAAGTTTTTTAATCTCTTGACTCTCTTGAATTCCAAATACCAAGTTATTATCACAAATATTAGTTTGCTAAGCATTAATATTTTGCAACAGCTATGAATACTACTTTATGTATATAAGTATGTATTTATCTATATAAGTATGTATATCGTCGTCTAGCACCCATAGTACAAGCTTTGCTTAGTTTGGGGCTAGGTTGATCTGTGTAAGATGTCCCCAATATTTATTTATTATTTTATTTTATTTATTTTTATTTTATTTTAAATTATGAGTAATAAACCTCAAATTGATCATGATCACACATTTTCCCTAGGCTTGCGCCTGCTCGTTCACTACAGAGACCGCTCTGCTCTCGGTCAAAAGAACTATTTCGGTCTTTTAGTTCCTATAGTTAATGACTGACTCAAGCTTACTTTTCACATATATCATCATTATTTTTTTTTTTTTTAATAACATCTTTAACATTATTAACATATATCAATTGCTTTCATAGTAAACATATTTACCCTTTTGCCTTCACTCTGAATCACTATGTATGTATACTAGTACACTTATCTCCCACATAAATTTTCTTGTAAGCCTTAACACCTTGTTTATTAGTTTAGTACCCTTTCTATTAAGTTCTACATCAACTTGTACCGGACATAAAATTATATCATTGCGCAACTCTAGGTATGAAATCATATTTACTAACTGTGCTGCAAATGGCAATTCAACCATTTATTACCTTAAGGGTCTAGCAAGGTTTATATATTCCTAAATCATCCTAAAGGACACATACACATACAAGTACACAATGGTCAGTGTTTTAATAATTTGTAGAGTATAATTTACTTTCATAAGGCGCTAACTGACTGCGACTAAAGTGCCTGCAATAGCTTGTGAGCCCAATGAATTGTACATAATCCATCAGAAGTAACCGTGTACAATGCTGCAGTCCATACATAAACATTACAGGACTTGAACAGGAAAACATTTTTACTAATTTCATACAAACATAAGTCATCAATCATTTTAACAACATTCTATAACATACTACAGTAATAATTAAAAAAATTTAATTATCATTCTCACATTGTCTACTTCTATGGTCACTACTTTCCTACCTACATGTTTAACTAACAAATTGCAAAAGCCCCACAATAAAATTATTAAGGTGACATGGACTGACTGGGTCCATGAGTAAATTTCAAGCATCAGTTCTCTCTCTCTCTCTCTCTCTCTCTCAGGATGCATGGATGCTCAAGCTATCAAAATCAACATATGCCTAGTATTGTACCCTGCTGATATAAATTAACTTGAAATTATTACCTATTTTTTTAACTACCCGTTACCTGAACCAGCCTTTTTACTGGATATCTCACTTATTAACTAATGCCATTTTATCGTGATAATAATTTTCTATGCCATGTGAAAATAACTGATGGCAGGCCTCGGTACCATCTATGTGAATGGCATGAATGACCATTACAACAATCCATATCAAGAGACCTACTCACTTGGCTATATTATGGTGTATACTGATATTTGATATAATACTGCCTTGCACTTGACTTTTCCTTACTTCTTCTGTCACACTTTCTACTACAACCATGGAATCTTCTCATTTTTCACTTTTACTGTTAAAACTGACAATATGAAAACAAATCCACATACTTACACATAACATAACATAACATAATAGTTACAACCAGTAATTCAGAGTGAAATTCAAAAGTAACAATTATGAACTAGAATTTCCTTAAAATTGATTTCCATTCACAATCAATACGCTCACGAGAAGCCTAACACATACTATTAATCACTTGGTACAATTTACAGCTATTGGAGTTACTGTAAGCATTTCAATCTCCAAAAAAGAAGAAATTACACACACGAACAAACGCTAAACACATGAAACATGCTCTTGTTAGTAGATTTACGACACAAAACGCGCTATGTTATTTTATTCTTTTATTACGTAGTTTGTTCAGATAGGTTAGTTTTCCTTAAACGGATATCACTTTCTCCAACTCCCAGATTTGTTAGTGAGCAATCACTTCTCTGACTGCCAAATTACGGTGAAAACAGATGAAAATAACTGGAATTATCAGACCTCTGGCTCCCAATTTATAAAAATAGCGTCTTTTCCAACTGGCGGGCGTCGGTTTCAAAGCAAGCTTCTCCAACTTATCCCGGCTTCTGAATTGATAGCCCACCCTGTGAGCCTCGTTCTGGGGATTCATATACTGCTTTCAAATATAAAGACGATGTTCTTCTTGACAGGTTTATAATTAATATTAGTTTTACAAAGCTGGTTTCTCATTTTAGCGGTAATCCTTCACAAGTTGACAGGCAAAGTCAAAAGTCACAGATAACATATATCAGCCCTACACGCTCAAAAAGTATACTTTTGGCGGGCTGTCAATAACTGTCATTAGAACTAATATTACAATCATCTTATGTTGGTACACTGTATTAGCCATATTGTTTTATTAAGCCGTTACGTTGTTAAGCTTGGAATAATACTATATAATATAAAATGCTAATACTAGACTATTATAAAAAAGTTATATTCTACACAAAATACTTACTAAAATTTACTAATCAGCTGTAGACTTCGAGATAAGTTAAAAAAATGTAGAAATTAAAAATACTTACTTCATTGAGTCACAGCGGACTCACAGTGGTATTTAATGCCATGAACCCTACTGGCGGTTAAGACTTTTATGCCATTATGGCGTCGACGGCATCAAAGTTTCGCTTCCAACCTATCTCTTAAGGTGACAGTCCATTTCCAACGATAGCAGCACTACCATTCATTTTACTATGGAAATTGACAATAACACCGACGCGTCCGACTTGTAGTGCAGCTGCGGTCAGAAATGGAATGTTACCCTTACAGTTTCGGTTTTTGTATTCAGACCTAATTTTTCTGCTCAACATGTATTTGGTTACGTTACGGCAGATATCAAGGAATAGCTTAGCAATTTACCAATTTAAACTAAGGTAAACGTCCGTATGGATGACACTGACCTAATGTATGACTTTTACGCAGTTTATTTTGAAAAATAAGAAAACGGTTTTTAATATAAACAAAAAACAGGACTTAATCGATTGTATGTGTTATCTATGAATTTTGTTCCGAAGCTGTCATTAATACGTTAAATATTTATCATTTTGTGAGGAAGTTTTTGCTAGGAGGTGCATCGATTCAGTTGTGCGTCGGGTTTCTTAGTAAATCTGTTAAGACTTTGCATCTTAAAAGTGTAAATAAAAAACAGGAATTTATGAGTAATTAGTAAGTGCTTATTCATATTGTTACATAATAAACCAACCGATTGATATTGTATATTAAAAGTAGATTATTTTCCCTACGTTAGTATTTTTTAGACATGTCATACACTGGATTTTTTTTTAGCGTTTAGTAGTGTATGACATCTATGTCATTCACTCGCACAAATTACTATTTTATGAAATTTAATATTGACCATGTTGTAAGGAAGTAAGACATACATTTAATATACTCTGTAAAAATCAATTATTTTTCGATCATGTGAGTAGTATCTGACATGAGTGTCATACACTGTTTTACTATGGAGGTGGAGTGAATGACACTTGCATATTGAGGTGTTATTCATTGGGTCATAACTAGTGTCATACATTGGTTACAGCTATCATGTAAACTTGATGCATCTCCATGTCAAACACTGGGTCAACGACATTTTTTTTTCATAGTCATACAATGGGACATTCGAAATTTCGCCAGTTATCCACTGGTACAATTTCAGATGTCGAGAAAAACTGAAATAATTAATAAATGTTATTACTATTATACAATGTATTGTTCCGCTGATATAAAGGAAGGACTGGTTCATAAATCTGCATACACCAATAGTCTGTATGGGTCATAGTTAAGTCGTTTTCCGAGTAATTGTCTTAATTTCCTCCTAATAGTGTCATTCACAGGGACACTTACCTTACCTGTGGCCTTTAGTCCTGGTACTAATAGCATTAGGTCTTACTGGCACGAGCAGCTCACAAAATTCCATAAGTAAACAAATATTTACATTCAAAACGATACCTGAACCTGGGTATACTTATTTTCAGTGCCATCCAGCCACTTGGTACATCCCCTGCGACTTCCATATGTACGTAATGACGCTAGTCCTTCTGTACGTGTACCGCAAAAACTCACGGATCGGCACGGCAGCTGCCGCCATAGTGTTGGTGATCAGTTTCATAATGCCCGTGATCACTATATATGTCTATGATTTACCAGCAATTATAGCTTATAATGTTGGGTAAGTTTTTTTGCTCATTTTAATTTTCAATCTTAATGCTGCGAGCAGCTACAGACAAAGAATTTGATCCTGTACCATTTTGTACCATGTCACAGTGACAATAGAAGGTATGAGATCCGCAGTGGCATTCATACTGATTGTCACTGTGACAAAATACGAAATGCTACCTAAACATAAATCAAATGTTACTAGAGATACATTCAGTCGTCTGACATCATAAGATTACATTAGAACGCATAGAAGATAGTTAATGTGAAAAAATATCTACGCATATTCTTAATCCTCAGGCGATGTGACACAGTGCCTAATGTGTAAGTAAACTGAATAGTCTAATTTAAACTGTTGTGAGACTTACTAACATTAGAGCCTATTATGTCTCCTTCCTTCCGAAACCTGTCGCGCGAGTGACTAAATACTCGTAAGTTAAACCGGAAAATAAGCTTAAACTGAATAATGTCCCTTATTTGCTTGCTATCAGGTTTGGAAGAGGATTACTCTAATCCACGAGTATGCCCTACTCGTAGTTCATTCACTCGCGTCTCATCTCCTAAATATAAAGTTAAATATTCAAATATAATCATATTTCAGGTTGGAGATAAACATTAGACCTAACTCCACCTTTAAGAACTTCTACATCAAAACACACAACAGGATGGGCCCTTACGCGTTTGGTCTGGCTGCCGGCTATCTCATGTCTATCTACAAGCCCATGGATTACAGGAAAGTCTGGTCTAAAGTAAGTTACCATATTGAAACAAGATGCTTGTATAAATAATACCTGCTTCTAATAAACAAGCTTACAAAATCATTATCCTTAATTCTTACTTAGACAAACAAAAACAAGACAGTTCGAACTTCGCTAGTGTAATGGAGCAAAAATGTTTTGAGAATAGCTGGTCTATTTCATAAGATATTTTTGCCAAGATAAGAGATTTGTCTGTCAAGAATATTGGTCAGTCAAGTACCTTTGTATTAATTTTTAATCTTTACCTAGCTTTTTTTACTTATTACCCATTTCAGACAGTGTCGTTCCTAGGTACTTACGTCTCCTTGAACCTAATGCTCGTCATACTGGCGGTGGGTCACCTGTGCTT
The DNA here is from genome assembly GCF_910591565.1 of Cydia splendana. Classification (NCBI taxonomy): domain Eukaryota; kingdom Metazoa; phylum Arthropoda; class Insecta; order Lepidoptera; family Tortricidae; genus Cydia; species Cydia splendana. The sequence continues at coordinate 13,904,019 of NC_085961.1, forward strand.
GGTGTACAGAGTCCACGGATGGTTGGCCTGCATCTTCGCGGCTTTCGAAAGAAATCTCTTTGCCGTAGCTGTTTTAGGTGTCGTCATCTTTTGCACTTACGGCCAAGTTCGTAAGTGATTCACTATATCTAATAAAATGGCGTAATTTTAATGTTAAAGGGTGTTGTGTTACGTAGAACAGATCTATGTTCTTACTACGACCAATTTATTTACAATTTTACCATATCAACTACCCTACTTTATCTATACATGCTTATTATAACATTGAGCGTGACGTTTGTCCTATGCTTAACAATTTTACGTACCTATGAGTAACTTTTGATTTATTAAAAATTTCTTATGTAAATTTTGTGTCGCATGAGGCAAAAATAATAGCCTGTCGCAAATTAAAAACGTGATTTTCTAGATTACTTGGTACCTGGCTTGGAGATATACACATATAAATGTATAATTGAACATGTAACAACCTTGTCCGCAGCCCTCATCAACCCATTCCTCAGCTGGTCCGTGTTCGCGCCGCTCAGTAGGCTCTCGTACGGCTTATATGTTATACACATTGTGTTTTTGTATCAATCCTCTTCCATGAGAGATCATAACAAACATCACCTATTTCAAGTTGTAAGTAGTTATTTTTAAATGTCTATTAATATGTGACGTTCCACGGGAAAAGGTACCTTATGACTTATGAGGGTTTCTAATTTCGGAGATATTAAATGTTTCATAAAAAGTAGAACAAATGCTATATTTTTTATTGTTTGATCTGAAACCTTAATGCTTAACGTTTGTTTACCTGTATTATTTTTGTTATAAGTAAGTTTTAAGCCTTGTAATGTCGTCTCTAAGTTTAGTAGAAAAGGTACCTTATGGCGGAGTGATTGAAATGTCCACAAAGAACTAGTCAATACGGGAAAAGAAGTTTGGTATAGAAATACAGACATTCTGAAAAACTGATTTGATAATTTCAGTTCTGGTCGGAGGGCCTAGGAAATATTATAACCGTACATCGACCGACATTACAAATCAAAGTAGCCCGCTATTATACCAAAGTTACTCTCGTCAAGTCTTTGTTAACTAGAATAATCTTCATTTGGTTCAGTTGCATGCCATTGGTTTGCTGAAAAATGCCAATACCCGACGCATTGCCATAGGGCGATTGTGCACTACAATGAATTTTACTGTCCGGCAGTGAGAGTTTTCATGGTCCGATATGGCATGAAAAAAACGGATGATTGGCTTGTGCACCTGTCCGTCTTTTTACTCGCAGGTGCGGCGCAGTGGCATGAAAAAAACGGATGATTGGCTTGTGCACTTGTCCGTCTTTTTACTAAAAGAGAGGTAACCCCTAGTCCGCCCCCGCCCGGCCAAGTCATGAATAATACTAATTCCAGACGCAGTGCACAAGCATAAACACGTTTTTCATAGCTGTCATCTCGGACCGGAAATAAACTGTCCGGAATGGGGAAAAGTAAGATGTCGGACGGTAAAATTACGTCTAGTGCACAAGCTACTATATACATTTAATGGCGTGCCATATCGGACCGTAAAAACTCGGACTGCCGGACAGTAAAATTCATTGTAGTGCACAATCGCCCATAGGTAATATCTGAGGTCATCGAACCTCAAAGCCGCTTGTCTTCAATGGCAAGCAAAATATATTATGATGAGAAATGACGATTTAGGTATACCATCTTAACCCCAAAATATTATTAGTTTATCCTAACTGTTCCATCATCATCGTGCCTTATCATATAACTTAACCACAAGGTAATTTTTCTTTACATACAAATTATTAGTATTTTTTAAGATTATTATGACGAGGAACTAATTAAATTTGTGGCAGTTTAATGTAAATTAATATTTCCAATTCATAAAAGATAAACTTCAATGTAATTGATGTTTTGTAGTGATGTAGTATTAAATTAGGTACCTTTTCTTAAATGTATGGAGCAAAGACCGTTATTGTTATGTAAGTTTAACGTGGCACAAGAGGTTAAATATTAGTTTTTAGCTGCGGTTTTAGTATTTATTTAATTTGAATGACAGAATTTCTTTCATAATGTTCTCAGAAAAATTGATTGTGGGTGACATTAAAAGTAAAAAATATTCAATTTTGTGATTTTACATGAAAATGTCAGAAATTACATTTTCACCTCTAAATCGGTATTTTTTTTTGCTTATAATTTCTCTCAGTATCGTTTGCTAATAGATAAATTAAAAACTTAAGAGCTAATTGCAATCAATCGTGAAAATGAAACAAAACTTTATTTTTAAGAGATTGGTACACATAAACACACATAAAGCATACACATGAAGCAGTCGATATCAAAGGTTTCTATTTATAGTACCTAGAGAACAAGTAGCAACATTCTTTTAATCTCAGGAGTCTAAAGTATTATTATTTGTAGTCAACTATGTAACTTACTTCAGGAACATAGTTTTTTAGGTCGCTAGAACTTTAAACGTCGCTATCGTAAAGTTACTCATTTTACAACATTATTTTCAAATAATAAAATTTCAACTGTATATTTGTACTAACTACAACTAGCTATCACGGTTCATGAGATACAGCCTGGTGACAGACGCGTACTTAGAATGAGATATAGATGAGAAAGGTCCTCAAGGACAGGCGGACAGTGGAGTCTTAGTAAATAATATCTCTGTAACTACACAACTTAGGAGGTTGATCTTTTGTGTTATGGATAGCTTATGTATTGTAGATTACTGGAATAGGCATAACTCCATACCCGCCATAAGGTACCTTTGACCATAGGACGTCACATATATTTCCACATTTTTCTTATATAAGAGAATCTTCTCTTTGATATTCGATACTTATTACTTTCTATCGCACAGACCTACCTACCTACCTATTTCTACCTTAGAGATCGAGTCAATTTTGACAATGCTTTATGTGTTTAAATGTAAACGTCCCAGTACTTGATATGCTAATGCCTGGTAGCTGATACCTTGTTGTCATTGTCATGTCTATTACTAATGAAGTGACGTAAGTTAACGATGACGTCTATCTTATATTGGGTGTTTTTATTTTAGCTGATAAACTCTTTTGGGTTGGTGGTCGTGTCGCTGCTGCTGAGTCTGATGGTTTGGCTGCTGGCTGAGGCACCTCTCGTCAACATCACGAACCCATACCTCAACACTAAGTAAGTTTAATAAATAAACAGATTTATCGTAATACCTATAGGGGCTTAGAATATTAAGTCTGTAGTCCGTCTAAGCTAAATCTGCACTGACATTGACAGAGCAATGTAAAAACGTCATAAATAAAAAGGTACCTATAGCTTTTATTTTAGTTATGTTGACTAATTCATATGAACCAAGTAGGTACCTATAAATGAGTTTTATTTTTAAAATACTGACGTTTATAATTGATAATTTTTGTTTATGTTTAAACATATTTAATTAGATTAATAGCCGTTTAAAATATTTTTACACAATTTTCAATGGTGGCTGATTGCTGGATGGGTCTGTGCCTTGAATGCCTAACCTGTCAAAAAATTACAATATGGCGGACGAATGATTAAAATGTCTCCGAATTTAAGAATTACTTCGCTTAAAATTTAGTATTTTCTTCGCAAGTGTGATGAAAAACTTTGTGCGTAACTCCCGGGGTAAGAATATTGCAAATTCGAGGCTTTAACTCACTCCAGCCTGCGGCTGTCGTGAAATAAGACCCTCGTTTGCTGAATTTAACTTACCCCCTTCGTTGCACAATGTACGATTGTTTCCACATACAAATAAAAAGAAAACCTTCTTTTGTTTTCAGAGGCTCCGCCAAGGAGAAAGTTGAAATATCCAGGAACGGTGCTCATCAAAACGACACAAGTAAACAAAAAAGCTTGTGATTGATTCAGATTCCTTGCTCTATTCTTTTTAGTGTCAGTTCTCTTTTCTTACGTTTTTTTATCGTACATTCTGTCTATTAAATAAGGTGTAAGTGTTAATAAAATTTGGTTTACGTAAAAGTGACACCATCAAAAAGTAGTATAAATAATAATAATTCAGCCACGTCATATGTCATACGTCCCACTGCTGGGCACAGGCCTCCTCTCACTCGCAAGAGGGCTTGGGCTGTAGTCCCCACGCTGGCCCAATGCGGATTGGGGACTTCACATACACCTTTGAATATCTTCGCGGATGTATGCAGGTTTCCTCACGATGTTTTCCTTCACCGGAAAGCAAGTAAAGCAAAAAAGCAAAAAAGTAGTATATCATTTATAAATAAAATAAACCGTGAGAGCTCACCAACTTGTCGAAAAATAGTCTGCACTTGCCCCAAAATACCTTACATAGAAGAACGTCCCAAAGTAATACATATAAATCATTAAATTTATGATTTTTGTGCGCACTTTAGCATAAGGTCCCTTTTTAACTTGAAACCAATTTTAACATTAAGTACTTAACATATACGAGTAAAACTAAGCTAGAAAGACACATCTATTCCTACATTTTATAATTACGCAGAAAAGAAAAAAGTGATAATTTAGAATTATTAAAAAAATATGGTTTCTCTTCTTATATTCGGAAAATTGTGTATCTATAAACTTCAAGTCTCCCGTTGGAAAAAATATATTTCTTTATAATAACTTCCCCCTGAGAGGATAAATTTCAAAATCCGATTACAAAATCACGTTTCTTGTAAGTATTCTAACATTATGCCTGTCTATCAAGTTTAAAGTCTCTCATTCAAAAAAGTACTCAATACCAACATTGAACTCTCTTCCACCATTTTATTCCGTTTGATTTCCGAGATAAAAACAGTCTTATCCTCCTGTCTGTCAACTCTGTCTGTCAGTAACAATCTGTCCTTTCTTAGGACATAAATTTCATCTTTATCGGCGGTTGTTTAAGCTTGAAGAGGTATCAGATAGACAGGCAGAGTTACTTTCGCATTTATAATATTATGGATACAAGCATAAACTGAAATAAATGTCATTTACTAAGAAAAAGTGACCAAAGCCTCTAGTGCCCCAGGCTAGAATCGAACCAGCGTGCGTGGCGTGTTATATAGTAGTGTTTCTACTTGAAATAAAAACAAATTAATAATATTTTCTGAATATAATTTGAATTGTTCTAATACTTCTAATGGGTACAAGCATATTATTGAGAGTAATGTTTCCAAGAATACGTCCGATCTGCTGTGCTTGCCTGTTTGCTAGAAGATGTTATACTTATTTAAGAGTCAACTAAGACGCCTGAATAAAGTGCAATGGCAATCGTTCAATTTGAGCACATGCTTGAAACCTCAGTACCTACATGTAATTAATTGGGTATTCCACTTTCACCCCTTTAATGAATGATTTCCTGAATATAAACTATCCTGGGTGCTTTCTCAGGACTGAAACTATCTCCATAATGCCTTTGACGTTTGCGTGTAGCAAAGTTCATTCGCATTTATAATATCCATGTCATCTGAATTAATAACCAGAATAAATGTTATTAATGTTATTATTGTTATTTAATGTTTTATATTTATTTAATAGTGTTGTAATAAATCTTTCATTAAAACATTACTCTTTATAACCAGAATTAAGTTATTTGCAACGCAAAAAATCTGGGATCCTTTTAATTTACCGAAAGTTTTTTGACCAAAGTTCGTTTCCCAACCAAATTTTACCAACTGCACGTTTGTCAACTCAATCTTTCCCATATAAACATTTGACAAACTTAAAATCCGACAAATGATCATTTCCCAAACTGTTACTTTACAACTTTTATAAGACCAACTGTTTTTTCCCAAATGTTTTACTTAGGCTATAAATGCTCGCTCAAATTTATTTTTGTCAAATAAATCACTGGACAAAATTGGACTGGACTTTACTTAAAAAATGTTAGTCAAATAAATGTATAGCAAAACCACTACTTGACAAATTATGTCTATCCAAAACATTATGTTATAAAAAGTGTGTTACGGCTAGGTTAGGTAAAGTGGGTGCTTAGTTTGGTTTGGTAAACTAAACAGCCCGAAAACTACCAAAAAAAACACTACAGTTTTACCTAGATAGGTTCGTTAGTTACCTTGTGTCCCTCAGAGCAGAAAATAGAAGCCCCGCGAAGCGGCGCTTCGTCGACCGGCTGCCGGGTCTCACTTGCTTTAAAAAAAAGGATTGTTATCGGAGCCCTCCGCATTGAAAAAAAAAAACACTACAGGACTACCTATATTTTTACCTAGATAGGTTCGTTAGTTACCTTGTGTCCCTCAGAGCAGAAAATAGAAGCCCCGCAAAGCGGAGCTTCGTCGACCAGTTGCCGGGTCTCGATTGTTTTAAAAAAGGGATTGTTATGTGCCACATTTTTTTTTATCAATTAAGTCATACTTTTGAATATGTTGCGTTAGTCTAAACCACACGAAAGCAACCAAGAGGGGGGACGGGGGGGCGAAGCCCCCCGAAAGGGGGGCTCGGGGGGCGAACCCCCTGCATTGAAAAAACACTACAGTATTACCTAGATAGGTTCGTTAGTTACCTTGTGTCCCTCAGAGCAGAAAATAGAAGCCCCACGAAGCGGGGCTTCGTCGACCGGCTGCCGGGTCTCACTTGCTTAAAAAAAAGGAATTGTTATCGGAGCCCCCCGCATTGAAAAAAAAAAACACTACAGGACTACCTATATTTTTACCTAGACAGGTTCGTTAGTTACCTTGTATTCCTCAGAGCAGAAAATAGAATGTTTGAAAAAATAGAAAGCACGTTTTGTTTTGGTTTTTGTATTCTTTGGTAAGTACTCATTTGGAGTAATTAAAATTTGTTGAAATAAAAATTGGCAATTTCTTTTTTTGATAACTGTTACATTTGTCATGTTTTGTTATGGTTTTTGTATTCTTTGGCAACTAATAATTTCGAGTAATTAAAATTTGGTAAAATAAATTTTGCCAAAGTAAGGAATTGACAAAATATTTTTTTGCATATCGTTCTTTTGGAAAATATTTATATGCGACTTGTTTAGTTGGGAAATGATTAGTTGGCTTTTATATTTTTGGGATAAATTGTTTGGGATATGAAAATCTGGCAAAAAAATTTCGGTAATCCATTAATAACCCAAAAAATCTACAGTGTTTGTTGTGGTGAATATTACCTAAATTGTAGTAAAGATCGTCTACCTAGGTATAATTGTTACATTTTCTATTAATATAACTTGAAATTTATATCTAGGTAAGTTTGTTTAGGCTATTGTAGTTTTTATGCGACTATAAAATACAGCAGGCGTATTATGGATGGCTTTATCTACATGATAAAATAACTGTCACTTTTTAACACCACGGGATCGAAAGTGACGGACACCGTTTTATCACGCTGTCACGTAGACATTAACGACCATCATATCTGTACAGCGTCGTATTCTATTAACATCAATTCGAGAAAATAATTGTAATTTTTAGAACCTTGAAGGGCAGAAGTTTCGGAATAGGAGTTCAAGCAGAACCTTGACTCGCTTATTTTAAAGTTTAAAAATACCTTTAAAATTGATATATTTTTGTATGTTGTTTTTTATTCGGGTTTTATTTATTAATACTTCGGTGTCATGTTGATGTTGTATGATGAAGAGTTTTCGGGCTTTTTGAGGTGAAAATAAAAGCATAAAAAACAGTAACAATGTTTTATATTCTATCTTAGTACTAAATATCTACACAAACATGACACAATCACACTCACAATATATTATTGACATTATTGTACACAAAAAGAAAGTCACGCACTAGGTTTAATAGAAAGTAATGAAATAAATAATATTGTTACACATTCACCCACAAATAGATTTATCGGTTCATATTTTAACGTTTAATGCATTTAACCTGTTCTAATAGCTATTAAAATAATTCAGTTCAAACGGCTAATAACATTATTTTTTAAGCAAAGCAAAGATTTAGTGTAGGTAGGTATCTATAAGTATTTAGAAGAATGTACATAGTTTCAGCCAAGAGGTGGGAAGAAAACTAAAATTATCAGACGGCTTAAATCTTATGGGAACCTTTCTTAGTATGTATGATGGTTTCATAAACAGGTACTTTAAAAGGCACAGGTTTCTCAACTGGCACGATAACATGCTTCACTACCTCGAACGGCACTTCCTTAATTTTTGGTACATGTACCTGTTTCTCTACGGGATACGGTACCGACTTCTCAACGGGAATAGAAATTTCTTTAATAATAGGTATTACGACCGCCTTTGGCACTGGCACTTGAATAGGAACGGGATGCGGCACCGGAATGAGGATAGGCTGGTGGATTTTGAACTCTACGTTTTTAGGGATTGGTACAACGACTTCCTTGTAATGCTTTATCTCTTCTGGGTTCTCTTCTTCCACGTGTTGGTGAACTGGATATGAGTGGGCCTTCAGGTCGTGCCCACTAAATCCATGACCACCGAAATCTTGAGTGCCGCCGTAGTCACCTTGGCCTCCGAAGTCGTGGCCATCCGACCCGGAGTTTTGTTCGTAGCCGCCACTGTAGTCTGATGCCTGCAGCTGTTCAAAAATAGGTTATTAATACCAAATTTAAATAAGGAACTATTTTTTTCTGTGACCAAATAATATTTGACAATAACCTGTACCTACATTTAATAATTATTAATTAGACACTCGCAAATAATATATTGACGTCATCATATTATTCTAAACATTTAATGTAAATATATTATGTACAAAAACGAATAAGTGTCTATCCAACTAGTTAAGTCTTATTTAAGATTCACGTTTTTATTCATAGTTCTACTTATTTCGTTTTCCAAAGAGAATAATGAACCAACATAACAGAAACTTGGAAACGGATAAAAGGACTCTGTTTCGTGCAACATCCATTAAAACCATTTTGCTCGGCTGCGTGAAACATGAAAGACCGTGTAATGTTTGTATGCCACTGAATTCATTCTAAATATTAGAATAATAGTACGAGTAACTACATTCTATGAAATGTACTATTCGAGGTTGTTATGAGGTTGCCTTAGTGAATTTAACTTATTCTTTAGGTACTAGCTTCTGGCCGCTTCTTTGTCGGCATGGTATAAATTCCACCGTCCTTTTCACTTCTTTAAAGGATAATTTAATTCCGGGATGGAAACTATAGGTACTTTGTCGTTCCCCGGGAGTCAAAATAGCTCCATACAAAATTTCATCTAAATCGGTTCAGCGGTTAATGCGTGAAGAGGTAACAGAGTTTAGAGAGAGTAGAGTTTCTTTCGCATTTATAATATTAGTATGAAATTAACCGAAATAAAACTATAATACCAAAATTCACAAAGTTACATAAATAACAAAAGATAAAGGAGCAAAAAGTTGGTTATCTTTTCGCGTAACTATCAGACCGGCGACGGTCACTTTTACTTGTTTTTTAACTTTCCACCTTCGTTCCACTTCCTCCGTCGTACAACCGAAGTTACGTCAGTGAATCGAATTCGCGGAAATTGGCCAACTTCTAAGAACCGAAAGTAGTTCACTTAATCTTCGCGTATTAATGTTGCCTTGCAAAGTTCCTTTATCCGTCAAATTTGGGTACTTTTGTTACACATATTACTTATAGGTTGGGTAGGTACCTGTCATTATAGTTCAGTCTCAGTTTATACCTCTAGCGTTCCTCTTGTGAAGGTAAAGTTTAGGTTTATTTAATAACGACGTGTAATATATCATGTATGTTGTAATTACGTATCAGAAGGGGAACGGGAGTAAATTATAATCTAAAATTGATATTTTTCAAATTTTACATACAGGTACATACCTATATAGGCAGGTATATACCTACCAATATGACAATTGCGATTGTTAATTTAAAAAAATATTTGTAAGCTTTATTAACTCGCAATTAATATTTTTGAGAATATAAAAAGTAATTCAACGCGGAATTTCTGCAAGTATCACATGATAGGCATCTTCGCACCGGGAACGATAGGGAGGTTTGTTTGCAAGCACATATACATATATGCATTTTAGTTATAATATGATTTGTTATTTTTATGTCATATGACTCTTTAAATAAATAAATTATTCTACCTAAGAAGATTATTCATTTAACTAGCTAACTTACTGATACGCGAAATTCAGAAGCCGGCCAACAAGAACTGGCTAACTCAATGACCGGGTCTAGTCTAGACCTGTCTAATTGCCTATCTGTAATCTCACTAGAGAACTTGGCCAGTCGATTGTCGGTAGATTGACCCAATTGGTAACTTGGCGATAAAGCAGTGTTCCACTTACAAAACTCTAACTAAATACAGAAACTCGTCGTTGCACGTTCCAATCTTAACACTTTGTTATCATTATAACTGTCCTAATCTAGACAGTCCGTTGAATTTACTAATCACTTAGTTTCTTGAAAATATAATAGATACTTGCTTAATAGTACATATGCTTGTCCACTTTTCGGAATGAAAAGTATAGAATCAATGACGTGATAGGTATGTTAAGGTATCTGTACTAGTTACGTTAAAAAAATACGTACCTTAAATATTACGTATATATGTATATATAACCCTCTAAAATAGGTACATCCGAAATGTATAGGTATTTTTCCAAGTGAAACTATTCCTCTTAAATTGCACCTAAGTTTTTAGTACATGCGTGTACATGTACCTATCTATAATATTTTAAACTTTCGCGTTTTGAACACATACCTATTAACTCACATTTATAAACCTACCTACGTATTACCTATTCGTACCTATCTATTTTTAAGCTTTTGGTTTAATTTCGTTTATTTAATATAAAATATTACACCACTGATTATGAGTTGAGAGTAGGTAGTGAGTTTAGGCGTACCCATACGAGTATGAGTATAAACGTGATATGCAGAGTGTGGTTTACATAATTGCTCAATTTTGGTATAGATTATGCATATGCAGAGACGTTTGATCTCTACTGCATACAATATATTGTTTCCAAGCAACTGACTATACCTTCCGGTCAAAACATAAATTATTTTTCTAGCCGATACAAAATCTTCTTACCCTAAAATGTCAATTATGTGATCGGCTTTAAAGGACCAACATAAATATAAAATTACTTGCTTGAAGGACACTTAAGAATTCATAAGGAGTCCCTTTAAAACCCCAAGAAAAATGGCCCAGATTTCAGCGTTTGATAGCTGAAATGAGGTAATAAATCATGTAAAATGTAAAGGCCACAACACCCTTGGAACCCTTCACAGTCGTAAAAAGACTCTTTTTCGTGTTTTAATTCAGTAAACCGACCTTACCTATAATTTCTAGAAAATATAAATTAGAGCCCACATAACACTATACGGTAAAAGTGCCTATAGTTTCGATAGAAATTATTAAACGGGTCAAACACATTTCAAAAAAGGTCACTTCTGTGGACAATATCTACAATAAAAGTTATGACCCGGATTAGGTACTTACGTATTATTTTTAAATATTGGACACATGTACCTAGCTATTACACTTGTAAGGGTAAGGGTACCGTAAAATGGGGTGAGTAGGTGCAAAACTGACATTCAAACCTCGATAACATTTTATTTTTACATATGCAAACTGAATGGTGTACCTATATATAATGAGTGTTCCGGACGTTTGTATTTTAGTTTTTATTTTAATTTGGGTAGTTCCATTTCATAACTTTGACGATAAACTGGAAATCCCACCTCACCCCGTAGTCCCTCGTATTTGGGGTGAGTTGGGTTTGGGATTGTTGGATCGATTTTTTTTTATTATAGCTTCATTTTAAATTGGAATACATTATTTTTGTAGCAGTATATATATAAAATCCCATCTCACCCCCAATTCATCCCTTCTCTCTCCATTCATAAACCCAACTCTCCCCGCGAACCCTACTCACCCCATTTTACGGTACAGCGTAAAGTTTTAATTTTGATTATCTGAACGAGTTAAACATACAATAAAATAGGAATAACCGAAACAAATTATTGATTTACTTAACTAATAATAATAAAATTCCTACTGGCTGTATAAGCTGTTACCTCATACCGAAACCCCCTGCACCTGCCATTTTGAAAAAAAAAAAAATTCACATAAAATCCACATGTACCTATAGGTAGGTACTAGGTAGGTACCTAATTATATCAAATCTGTTCACAAAAAGGAAAGTCCATCGTAATATAGTACGTAGAATTAAAAATTCTGCATGACTGAAAACAAGAAAATGACTTTTTCATATCTCATGCTCTGAAAGTGGGTCGTTGTTGTTCTAAAAGGTGCGAAGAAAGTGATACGTTTATGCTCTAGCGCAGAAAAGTGGTGTACTCCTCTGCGTCCCCGTCCCACGAACAACTGGGTGGAAACAAAATGGAAAAATAGTGTCTTTATTTCCTCGCCTGGAACAATTGGTAATTGTTTAATTTTACTAATCCCACGTTGATCGTTTTTTTAATAAAAAATTATGTAAGTAAATTGTTAAAAACAAATAATTCTTGATTTCTTTCGTTGAATTCTATTTACTCGATTTCATAAGGCGGGAACCAAAAGGAATACACCAAAAATATTTTTTTAAACCTTACACTTGCGTAAATGAGCAAAGGCAGAATCTTATACAGCCACAGTTAAACGTTTGTACGATATTAAATTGGTTTTTAAAGTTATTTAGCACTATATTCATGAAATAAAGTAAAATACAATATAAAAATTTCTTTATATTAATTAAATTGTTATTTAATATTTAAAATACTTTTATTATGTTATTACGTGGTGCGGCGCACCAAGGTCGCGGTGCGGTCCGGTAGTCTGTTGCGGCTTTAAGAACGAAAAAGTATAAAATTAAAAAGTAAGAGGCAATCCCGCTGATTTTCATACTATAATGAACAAATCATTTTAAAATTACTGCAGTTTGTTAAAAAATGTGTGTTTTCGTAAATATTGCAATGTAAATGATTTTCGCTAGGGGTTATTAATCTTCACACATGTAAAGTCTCCGATTGCAAGTAAGTCCTAAGGAAAAAATCATGGCCGTAGGTCTATTGGGTACTTCAATTACTGATTTTGCGAAATTGCCTTGTCTTTTTTGGTTTCCTCGTATTCGATATGAAAAGTAGAGTGTTTAACTCGGGTGAAAGGCACCATTTCCGTCTCGGACTATTGGCGCTCTCACTACGTTCGAGCGCCAAACTACCTGGACAGAAATGGGTGCCTTTCAACCCTTGGTTAACAATCTACTATTTCATATCTCATGCTCTGAAAGTGGGTCGTTGTTGTTCTAAAAGGTGCGCAGAAAGTGATACGTTTATGCTCTAGCGCAGAAAAGTGGTGTACTCCTCTGCGTCCCCGTCCCATGAACAACTGGGTGGAAACAAAATGGAAAAATAGTGTCTTTATTTCCTCGTCTGGAACAATTGGTAATTCTTTAATTTTACAAATCCCACGTTGATCCTTTTTTTATAAAAAATGATGTAAGTAATTTGTTAAAAACAAATTATTCTTGATTTCTTTCGTTGAATTCTATTTACTCGATTTCATAAAGCGGGAACCAAAAGGAATACACCAAAAATATTTTTTTAAACCTTACGCTTGCGTAAATGAGCAAAGGCAGAATCTTATACAGCCACAGTTAAACGTTTGTACGATATTAAATTGGTTTTTAAAGTTATTTAGAACTATATTCATTAAAATAAAATAAAATACAAGATAAAAGTTTCTTATATTAATAATTAAATTGTTATTTAATATTAAAAATACTTTTATTATATTATGACGTGGTGCGGCGCACCATAGTCGCGGTGCGGTCCGGTAGTCTGTTGCGGCTTTTAGAACGAAAAAGTATAAAATTAAAAAAGTACGAGGCAATCCCGCTGATTTTCATACTATAATGAACAAATTATTTTAAAATTGTTGTAGTTTGTAAAAAAATGTGTGTTTTCGTAAATATTGCAATCTAAATGATTTTCGTTAGGGGTGATTAATCTTCACGCATGTAAAGTCTCCGATTGCAAGTAAGTCCTAAGGAAAAAATCATGGCCGTAGGTTTGTTATGTACTTCAATTACTGATTTTGCGAAATTGCCTTGTCTTGTTTGGTTTCCTCGCATTCGATATGAAAAGTAGAGTGTTTAACTCGGGTGAAAGGCACCGTTTCTGTCTCGGACTATTGGCGCTCTCACTGCGTTCGAGCGCCAAACTACCTCGACAGAAACGGGTGCCTTTCAACCCTTGGTTAACAATCTACTATTTCATATCTTGCTTTATTAAAACCATTCATAACTTAATTTCTACATTCTTATACATATTATGTTATTTGCTTAAGAGAGCTATTTACATTTGACCACTCGCGCCCCATAGCAGCGTAGTACGGAAGCAAAGTTAATTAAAAAACCCGGCCAAATCGTAACCACGCGTTGATGGTTCCGTATAGGTATCTAACATTCGTGAAGTTCATAAAGTATGAAAGCACCTGACAAATTCTTAATGAAAAGATAAACTGCTAGATTCAAGGACACACTTTGGCGGTAAACTATTGTCCCCTTATAAATTTACAGTTTTCTAAATTTTCCTTGCACTTGAGCTATAGATGTAACATAAGATAAATATTACGTTACTACCCTCGCGAGTATTATTTTGACATGCAGCATAGACATGCATATTGCGTTGATTTAACTTCGATTTTTTTACTCACCAAACTAGCTCGAAAATATTACAGGGGGCCGATTTTTGAATTTCGACCGCTCGATTTCGTGTATTTCGTTCAATAATATCTCCATTACTAGGCATTTAAATTCTACTAATAGAATTGAAAACGAGTGGTGAACACCACTCGATTCTCAATTTCTATCGTTCGTATTTCGAAAATATGCTTTTCACCGTTATCCACCGATTTTCCAGCGACGAAATCGAGCGATCGAAATTCAAAAATCGCTCCCCAGATATCACAGTATTTCTAAAAAATTATCTTGGTACTCGTACCTCCAGTGTGCAGCCAAATAACGAAAGGTTAAGTAGGTATTCCTCTTAAAGGTCTGTTTTTATTTTTGTGGCATAGTTTTCTATTTTCCAAGATCGGTAGACGAGGTAACCTTTATAAATCGTTTTTATTTATATCAAGAAACGGAAGGCATTATATCTTCACTATTTTTGTGTAATATTTAATGCCTCTTTATCCGTTTGATTGCGGGGGATTTGAAAGTAGGTAGGTAAGCAAATGGATTTCTCCATTGAGAAAAGATAGTATTTGAAATCTTTTGATGTGCGCACCAAAAAGTGAGACTTTCCGGTACATTAACTATTTAGGAGACCCTTACTTAATGTTTTTCTTAGTTGGAAAGAAATCAATACATTGATATCCGTCCGGCACACACGGTAGGCTTTTGGTTATACTCGTAAAGTCTTTATTTGTATACAATTCGATGTTAGTCTTCATGAAATTTGGAAGTAAATGCGAAATTGTAAAGTTTATAGCAGTTTGATTTTTTTTACCGAAATGTCTGTGGCACCGTAGCTCTAAAATGGGTGCATTGATTCACAATTCTGAATCATATTCATTCCATTTATTCGGTTGAGTTTTTTTTATTTAAAAGCAGGTTTTCTAGCGGTGGTTATTAACATATTTTATCTAAATCGGTTCGTCCGTTTCGAGGTCATCACTCTGTTGTTAGTTGCTTTGGGGGGTTTAAAATTTGTAATTTAATGTTATTTATTCTAATTATTCTGTTTGTTTCTATAAAAGAAAAAAAAAACATCGTATCGTCGTGCCAGCTGTAAGTTTTATATGAAGTATAGCGTAGCGCATTAATTATGCATGAATTACACTAATTTTGACAAAGGGTTGAAAAATCATCGTGCATACCTGTTGATCTGCCTGGTCTTGCCTAGCCTGTGCCTGTGCCTGTGCCTGTGCCTGTGCGTACTGCCTGTACTGCATGTACGGGTCCCAGGCGTAATGGGCTGAAGACACCACCACAAGCGCGCTAAGTAACTGTAACAAAATAAGAACACGTTCAAGTTTAGTCAAACAATATATTACACAGTCCAAGCTAAAATAATACAATATTAAAATAAAACATTTTGTATTATGTCAAAACCTTTCGCTACGCCAAGATCTGTATATTCAAGTGTGTAGCCAAATCCAATTTTTTTCTTACTCCACCGGTTTCGTAAAACTTGGTAAAACTAAACATAGGCAACGCACCATCCCCCTTCGCTTTACACGTAAGAGGATAAACACACACACACACACAAAATTGTATAATTTTACAAACAAACGCCGTATTTATAAAATGTTGAAAAGGTGCCATGAAAATGTAGACAAATATTACATAGTACCATATAAATGTCGATCATTTAGCGTCCATAAGAAGCTGAGTCACGCCTTGTACATTGATTTTTTGTTAAAAAACCTTCCTCAAACTATCACGAATCATATTTTTTTCACATAACACACATCAAAAATGCAATAGGTGCAATTTGAATAAGCAAAAGCTGGAACTAAAACGATCGCAACGCCTTCTGCGTATAGCTTTGTACGTTGTTATTAGCGTAACAACATTTCGTCGCTTCTCATTGGGGCCTCATTGTGACACTAGTAACCAACTAACAAGAACGCCGGCACTTTGATCGACTTCATGCCCGAGTGCATGCCCAATGACGCCCCGCGAACTAGCCTGCGTCCTATAGATAGTGGCCCGTGAGGTAGCCACTCCATCACGGAGTAACTGACTGGTGTGAAATCATGTAGTGGCTTCAGATAGTGCGCTGGTTTACGTCGCGACTATGGACAGAGTAATTTAAATCCATAAGTAGTGTTTGGCCGTAAGTAATAGCGTGAAATAAAAATTCGATCTCATACATATTTTAGTATGTAAAATATTGGTAAATGATTTAAGCGACAAGAAGGCATTCGGATGCGTATCTATGCATCAGGAAAAGTTTAATAAAATATTGTTTTAGTGTATTGTTGTTGCCTACACTTTGAACCGTTTAAGTAGGTATTATGACAAATTGATATTCGTTGATATTGGGCCTAGTAGACAGGTATTAGTAGTACTAGTAGACAGGTAGGCTAGTAGATAAAGCCAGGTAGAGTCATATAACAATTAAAACTTTCACACACATTATAACCTGTCGAAAAACCTGTGTCGAAACGTCGGAAATAAAGGTAATAAAATAAATTCGTGATAGAGTGGTTATAAATATTACTTAATATCTATGGATAGTTTCATACTCCATCATTGAAATTGAATTTAAAACCGAAATTTAAGTTCAACAGTATTAAGCAGATTTCAGATAAATAATACTACACAAATCGAACTAGTCCTAAACGAAATAAAGCCGATTTATAGTTTTAAATCTTTACTGATCGCTGGCATGATAAATATTCAAACAAGAAAAGCAAGTTTCCAGGTCAAATTGGCTTAGCTATTTGAAATTTGAACCCTCGCCAAAATGGAAGTGGTTTTATAAAGCGTAGGTACCATTTGGAAACGAATACGAAAATGGAAGTGAATAACAAAAAAAGTTGTCAATAATAAAAAGAGCAGTCGAATGCGAACACGACGCAGGTTTGGGTATTAATATTTAGCATTGAGAGTACGAGTATTTAGTCGAAGTATTATTTTGTAGTTTTTCAGTAAGTAATCACTATTGATATATTGATTTAAATTCTGTATTTTTAGGGTTTCGAAGTCAGCTAAAGGAACCCTTATACATAGTGTCCGTCTGTCCGTTCGCGGCTTAAACCAGTAATCGTTAGCATTTATCGATTCAGCGCAAAAATAATAAGTTCTATAATGAAAGATTCGGATTTTTTTTTTGCTTTCAACCTATATGTTGTGGACCTAACCTACCTAACTGTTGTGTAACCTTGGATGGGTCTTGAAATTAAACAGGTGTCTCTGAATTTTTTTGATAAAGAAGCTAACTAATTTAGGAAATAATTAGTCCGAATCCTGGAAACTGCTTCCCCGTCTCCTCTAACTGTTGGACATACAAATTCACCAAAATAAAAAAAACACCATTAAAACTTTCAAGTAGGTAACACTATCTTTTTAGACATGATCAGTGCAGCTGCAGCCGTTTATGAGTTTGAGCCGCAAAAATCTATTTCGTAAATACAAACGGTATTTTTGTAAAAAGTGCTGAAGTACCTAATGATTAAAATTAACGGCACATAATATGTGTACGATCGTACATCATATTTTTAAACATTGCAGTGTAAGCCAGGAAACAAACGTTATGTATTATCTCATTTATAGCACTCAAATATTTTAGACCCAATCCCTGCGGATGGCGTCTTAAAGCTGGTATTGTATATCATACGCATTCTTGGTCTACTCATATTTTCTCGTTACGCTCAAGACACGGCGGTATATTACGAACGGCAGCGATGTTTGCTTTCCTCTGATTTAAGCGTTCAATCTCATCTAAGGCATCGTAGCTTTCAAGGATTATTCGTTATGTTAAAACAATGTCATAAAGTTTATCCGCTGACACGATTGGGTGAGAAAGGTTGAATACATATTTTGATGAAAATATCATTAGGTACTCGACTGTTAAAATTTTCATGGAATCGAATTTTACTAGCGATTTACAGCACTTCTTCTACAAGGCGAATACGACAACCCGCAAGCGCACTGCTCGCTCAGGGTTTGCATCGGAAATTAAAACTACAATTAATCAACAAGTTTAATATTAAAAGTTTTTTTTATAAAGAAATGCCGATTATTTCCACTTTAGGTACATAACATAGGGATGAGTAGTTAAATACCTACTTTTTGTCATCATTAAAAAAGTGGTTAAAAACGCACGTTCCCGTCCGTATTATTTCACCGTGAGCAGGATAATATCACAACAGCATAGTAAATCTTTTCGCAGTGTGGTTACGTTGTCGGATATAGGCTGATATATAGTATTGCTGCCCGCTGCCCATTTATCCTGCATTTAGTGTTGCGAAAAATACAAGTACTTTGTCGTCATTTTGACCCCATTAACTACCCTACTTAATGAGGTTTATCAGTATACAGTGGCCAGATTTGTGCAGTTTAGAAATAATTGACACAAGACAAATGTTTGTACCTAGTAGTATATTTTTCAGCCTGATTCAATTTTAAAAAGATATTTAATTATTTTTAAAAAGATATTCAATTATTTAACTGCATTTTTACTGACTATGAAACAAATTATTCAGCAATAATGATAATAATAATTTACACCATCATCGGTAACACCTACGTGAACAAAATTACTGAATATTTTACAAGTTATTTTTATCGTTCAAAATAAATTAATAATAATTAATTTATAATAATATTAAATTTTAAAACACTCTATTTGAGATTTCTTTTTCATAACGCATGTTAAATAATTTCTAATAACGCATGCACTAGTTTTGTAATTCACTTGTAATATAAAATAAAAACTCACATATGCCTGAATAACACACATCGTTGCTAGTTCCCCGGTGTCACAAGTAAAAGTAATGTCACAATAGCCAGCTCGGCATTTTATACTCTATCATAGTACATTCCAATTTTAGGTAACTTCCTATCATTTTATTTTTCATCAAAAACCAGTGAATATGATCGATCAGCTCAAAGTAACCTAACTATTTGAAAGGTCTACGTTATTTGGACACGTTATATCATCGATGCTTGTTAATGTGACTTAAGTGAGTTTTCACCGTATTTTAGATACATTGCTCGATTTATACTGCGCTTACTATTCTATATAGATTGTGGCGCAGTAATGGATTTCGTAGACTAAGAAATTTGCATTATCAAGTTACTTTTATAATACGCAGAGTTCATTGTGGTTTTATCTTACCTTTTTTTGTTTATTTGTCTCTGACTTAATTGAATGAACTGCTTCGAAGTGAGTGTAGGTAAGTATACTTCAAAATGTATGAATATACGGAAGGATTTTGTAGCAGGTATTACAATGTGAAAGTGTTTGCATAATAATGTGAGGTCGCGGTGTGTTACATATTAGTTAAAATTCTATTTAATTACTATTATATATTTCCGGATACCAATCAACTGCAAAGATGCAGTGATGATGATCGATACCAATATATATTGGATTCGGTTGTTTGTTGAAATTACCTCTTAAATTTCTGGTAGTTTGATGAGATAGGCTTTAAAAGAGCTGATTATATTGTATTTACATACCTATAAGTTCAAGTTGCACAACATACTTGTACATAATGAATGATATCGATATGCATAAAAACAGAACTATCCAATAAATTTATATATAATTATTATTCTTATAGCATAGTACCTATATTACAATTATTATTAAGATCAGTTCTATATACACTACTAATATGGGTTCATAGCTCAATTATTGTAGTCAAATCATTATTTATTGTTTAAATTCATATCAAATTCGGAATAATCATTAGTCATGTACTCTTTAACGCTGTACATGTGCGAGACAACATAAGTGTTTTAATGTAAAATGTATTTTATGCTTTATCTATTTTATTAGCAATCTAAGTATACCGTAATAGCACAGTGAGTAACTTAACTAGTGTAACATCGGCCTTGTTTTTTGCCGACAAAGTGTAAATATCCGCAAAAAACAAAGTCCCACGACGCGTGGTGTAAAAAGTGCAAAACAAACCCGCACCAAGCGTTACATAATTAGAATAGGCCAAGAGGCATTAATCTAGATTCTACACTTTCGCGGTCACGACTGCGAGAATGAAGAGGCTTATTACTTATTAGTCTTTATCAGGCTATTATTATTTCAGTTATTTATTTTTC
This sequence comes from Cydia splendana, assembly GCF_910591565.1. Lineage (NCBI taxonomy): Eukaryota > Metazoa > Arthropoda > Insecta > Lepidoptera > Tortricidae > Cydia > Cydia splendana. The sequence goes on from NC_085961.1 coordinate 13,924,681, forward strand.
TTCTTAGGCTAGGGCATTTATAACATGAATATAAAAGTAAAATACAAAACATATAAAAAATACATATAAACACATTATAAAAAACTTAACCATTATTATTTATTATTATATGAAAGATTTCTTGAAGAAATGCCTTCTTTAACCAGAAATGTGCCTGTTGACAGTGACATATCATTTCTACCATCATCTAGATTAAATTCATAACCTGTTATTATAATAAGAATACGCCACAAGTTCTATTTTTGAATATGCTATGCAGATTAACATTTGCAATTTTTAGCGCTAAATTATTATTTTTATGTGGCTAGTCATGGTCATGCTAATATTATAATATTATATGTGTTATAATAGTTTATTCTTCGAATGTTTGAAAAATGACTAATATATTCTCTATTGGGTGGTCTCAGTAAACACGGTTAATGTTTATATACACGAGACAGCAAGGAAAATTTCGACTTTAATTTTGTTTCATTGTGCAATGCTGCTCCAATGCATTACCATATTCGACACCGTCTCTTAGCCTATTAAAGAGACGGCGAATCTAATCATGCCATCTCTTACATTATCAGATGAACTACAATCGCTACGATTAACCAGTACAACGACCTTCCGGTAAAAGGAATACATCTGACATAACTAGAAGCATATTTCAAACAGTTACCGAATGTTACTTTTTTATGATATAACTAGCTGTGCCCGCGGCTCCGCCCCCGTGGAATTCGGTCTGTGTCAGTAAGCTGCTAATTTCTAATCCTAATTTCTCTCCCTCTCCCCTGGAGGCGGAACTTGAAGTAAAGTTGACAGATGGATATGCTAGAGGACTGTAGTCCAGATAAAATATTTTACAGTTAAAACAAACTACACTAAATAAAACTACACTCCACAATCAATAGTTTTTTCGCCCTTATTAAAATTTTACACGTGATTTTAACGACAGAGTAGTAGGTGTATATCGGACGATACAGTAAGGTATACACGCGCGAGCGAAAGCTTCTTCAGACTCCTGAGGAAGACCGCGTGCCCCTTGTAACCTCAATGCGTTGCGAGACTTTCGCGAATGATTCGATTTTTTTCGGGAAGGCATGAAATGCGTATAAAATGCGAGTCCCAAATCGTTTGACTCCGCAAACGACCAGTGCCGGATTTCTTAATCCGGCACTGGTATTTTGATGCCCTAAGTATTTCTAGACCATGGTGCCCCCTCTCCCTAGGGTCATCAAGATTACATTGAATTTTTTTGGTAAATTGAGTGACGTTCATTGCCGCATTACAGGCAGCTGAGAATGGAAATCAGTCACATCATTTTATCACGAAAATTGACAGTGCCGCAGCAGTAACGTTACAACAGAGTACCTAATGCTGCTGCAGTCGCCATATCTTAGAATGTTATTTAAAACGCGAGCGAAGCGAGCGCGAAAATTTTACGATATAAAAACGCAATTTGATAGATAGTTGTACATTTTTACTTTTAGTATGGAAATCAGTCACATAATTTTATCACGAAAATTGACAGTGCTGCAGCAGTAACGTAGCAACATATAATGCTGCTGCAGTCGCCACCCGAATGTCACCTTTGTCATATCTTAGAAAGTAATTGAAAACGCGAGCGAAGCGAGCGCGAAAATATTTCGATATAAAAAACGCAATTTGATACACAGTTGTACATTTTTACTTTTAGTATGGAAATCAGTCACATCATTTTATCACGAAAATTGACAGTACTGCAGCAGTAACGTTGCAACAGAATAATGCTGCTGCAGTCGCCACCCGAATGTCACCTTTATCATATCTTAGAAAGTCACTAAAACGCGAGCGAAGCGAGCGCGAAAATTTTTCGATATAAAAAACGCAATTTGATAGACAGTTGTACATTTTTACTTTTAGTATGGAAATCAGTTACATCATTTTATCACGAAAATTGACAGTGCTGCAGCAGTAACGTTGCAACAGAGTAATGCTGCTGCAATCGCCACCCGAATGTCATCTTTATCATATCTTAGAAAATGATTGAAAATGCGAGCGAAGCGAGCGCGAAAATTTTTCGATATAAAAAACACAATTTGATAGACAGCTGTACATTTTTCCTTTTAGTCCCAACCAGGCGCGAATTCAGGATTTCATACAGAGAAGGGATGGGACAGTTTTTTATCAGCCTAGCTTCACATAGGGCTCCATATTTAACACATTCGACACCGCGTACCCGACTCTCGGGCACTCGTAAACTTTACTCAGATGCCGGACAACCCGCCCAGCGGGTTGTTTTGTACGCAGATATAGACGACCGGTTTCTGGGGTAGTGCGCCGTTTTTTGCCCGGTTGCGAAAGTGTTAAGGGTCTCAGCGAGGTTGTTTGATGCAAGAGAGGTGAAAAGATGCAAGAAAGCAGAGCTTGGAATTGACCAAGTGAATTGAATTGGCGAAGTGTGAGCAAGGCAGAAGGCCCAGCTGCGAAAGAGGAAAGCTTGGATTGGGATCCACGCCCAAGTGTAATTAAGGCAGAAGATCAACTTTGCCGTAAGGCAGAAGGCCTCGCATAAGACCTAACGCCGAACCGCAAAAGAGTGGCTTGAAATCGAATCTATGCATGTAATCACGACTCTTCTACTGCTCGCTCTTTGGCTTCACTCGAAAGCGCTACTTGATAGGATGCTTTTAGTTTTCGGCTTTCACGGGGCCCCTTATAACACTTTGATAGTTAGGTCTCAGGATCGCGGCTAAGGAGCAACTCGGCTTTGCCGACAAATCTGGCGTGCAAGAGAGCAAAATTCGCTATAAAATCGGTAACCTATGTCGAAAAAATTGGCTGGCCGCAAGCCCGAAAGCAAGATATTTTTCCATGACTTTAAGGGCCTCCGCGTAAGGTCAAATCGAAAGCCTACGTTGGAGATGTTCTTACGTACCCTCACTCTCTTACTTGATCCCTACGACCCTTCTTTATTAGATGGGTACTTGTACACGTATAAAAGTTTCATGTAGGTACCTACTCCACGACGACTGCAATGCTGATGCAGCCTGCGCGTTTTTTTGCCTACGGTTTTGGTGCCCTCTAGACGTGGTGCCCTAAGCAAATGCTTATTTTGCTTAAACGGGTTAATCCGGCACTGCAAATGACAGAGGTCAATTTTTTTTTAAAGTACCCACCTTCGTGGCCATTATTAAGTGCTGTATACGTATGAATATGGATTTGATATGGATGCGATATAATTACGATTAGGTATAATTCATGACGGAGAAAATTAATAATTTTAAATAATTATGCAATTATACGCGTGTTGATATTATGTGTGTTTATTTTACCACTACGTAACTATGTAAACTCATTTTTAGTTTTCTTGATTACTTAATGTAATGTTTACTCAGTTCCCCAAAAGATGGCACTGTACAATGAGGGGCAATTAATTTACTGTCGTTTTATTTTGTTGTATTATTGAATCAACATAATTATTCAATTAAAGGACCCCGCAGCAAACATAGGGAAAAAGTGGTTTCAGTCAAATCTCACGAGTATGGTGTAGATTTAAGTCTCCTGATAATTTTTTTATGGGTGCACAAATCTCTCAGAAGACTTTCAGAAATAATCATGTTTATATTTTTCTATTTCTATGAGGTGTTCCCTAAAATCGATACACTGAATTGGTAACTGCATTATAATATGACTTCATAACGTCAGTAACTGTCAGTATGTATCATTTTTGTCAATTCAATGTATCAATTTTAGGAAATACCTCATAGAAATAGAAAAATATTAACTTAATTATTTCTAAATTATACTTCTGAGGGATATGTGCCCTTATAAAAAAATAATCAGGAGACTTAAATCTACATCATACTAAAATTTCGTGAGATTTGACTGAAACCACTTTTTCCCTATGTTTGCTGCGGGGTCCTTTGTTGATATCCGTACCCTCTCCTCTAAACTTAGAGTTAATTTGGCAAAATCCTTCCTCGGTGGCTTATTCATGTCAACAAGTATTAAATTCAGCGCCATCTGTTAGTTTATCAGGGTACTCCATAGTGGTAGCATATATTTGAAAAATGTTTGCCCCTCCTTCCTAAGTAGCGGCATAAGATTCAGGGCCAAACTTAAGTCAATCGAGTGTTGTGGCTACCCCCCCTTTTAGGGGTTGAATTTTTATAGTCGATGACCTGGCCGGGGATGTTCTCGACAGATTAGTAAAGTTTGCATCAAAATCCGTTCAGCCGTTTTCACGTGATGCGCGTTCAAATAAACAGACAAACAGATAAACAGACAAACAGACAAAAATTCTAAAAACTGTTGGAACGTGTTCTGTTATCGATTCTAAGTATCCCCAGCCAACTTTTTTTCGAATATCTTCCATGAACAGACTTACGACCCTCTTCAGCATTATTATATGTATAGATTAAGAGGCAAACGAGCAGACGAATCGCCTGGTGGTAAGCGATTACCGTCGCCCGTGGATACCCGCAACACCAGAGGAGTTGTAAGTAGAGATGCAACGGATAGTTGTTTGGCCGGATACCGGATATTGGGCCTGCCCATCGACCGGATATCCGGTATCCGGCCGCCGAATATTCGGCCGACGGAACTATACCTACATCCTACATTCGTAGTGAACGTTCGCGCGGACTCATTTCTAGGTTCGAAATGAGTGCGTGTGCATGTCTGTGGAATGATTAAATTGTTTTAAAACAATAACGAGTACGATTATGACCGTGACTGTTTCTTAAATCCAATTTTGTTTACTCCGAAATCAAGCAATGTTACTATCCGGTATCCGGCCGGATAGTAGGTCACTATCCGGTATCCGGCCGGATATTAAAATTTTGGCCGGGTAGGCCGGATACCGGATAGTAACCGAAAATCCGGTGCATCTCTAGTTGTAAGTGCGTTGCCGGCCTTTAAGTTGGGATGTACGCTCTGTTCTTGAAGGTTAGAAGGTCGTATCGGTCGTGGTCGCATCAAAGCTCCAGCCATAATGTTGACAATAGTCAGTTGGAATGGTCAATGATATCTACTTAATAGAGATGATTGACATTAATTTATATATTTTGAATCGGTCTTAAGGATGACTCACGCTAGACTGGGCCGTGCTCGGGTCGAGGCGTCCGACATGTCATTTTCTAAGACGGCTGATCGGAAAACGAAGCACCGGAAGCCCTGCCCCGGCCCCGGCCTGGTCTAGCGTGAGTGATCCTTTGTGCGTAAATGAGTTACGTTCTACTTATATGAGTTAATTCTTCTTAACGTCAGAATAGGTGGGTTTGAGAAATATGCATATTATATTCTTACATTCATAATGAAAAAAAAAAAGTTCGAAAGAGAATACTAGTGACAAACTTAGGGATTTACTAAAAGAATAAATTCTTTACCGTCAACATCCCAAGTGTGGCCAAGACTCGGATATTAATAGAGTTAGACCAAGAAAAGTCTGCAGCGATTTTTATAGCCCACGCAGTGCAAGTGTCGTTTTAAACGTCAAACTTCTATGAAATTATGACGTATAAATTTAATAACACTTGCATTGCGTGGGCTATCAAAATCGCTGCAGACTTTTCTTAATCTAACTCTAATGCTTTTACTGTATAGATAATATAATACATATACGGTTTATACGGGAGATGACACTTGTCACCGTACGCTTCGTTTAAAAAAAGTCTATAGCATGGCGTGAGGAATGAGTTTTCTATCGGAGATATTTTTTGAGTTGTACGATAAGCTTTTATTTTGAAGCTAAATGACTGCTTAACCAATAGGTAATATTATCTTTGGCATCAAAGAGACATTGCCGACTCCGCCGCGCCACAAATCACATAAGCCCGATTTGGCCACCCCTGTCCAGCGAATTTAATAAGGGTTTATACCGTTTCTTGTCGTATTTGATTGGTAAACTTGTAAAATAAATAACCTTTCAGTTAACAAGGTATGTCTAAATTTAATTTGTTAAACGAATAAATGACGAATATTAATTTTTTATTTTCGATTTATTTTATTTTTAGCCTAAAATTTAGCTCGAAATTATTACACACATAATAGTACATTATTGTCGAGGCTCGGAAGTAGCTACTTGCAGGCTGAGGATTCGTTTTAAACGGACGACCTTGGGAGTCCGTTTAATTGAATCCGAAGCCAGCAAGTAGCCTTCCAGCCGAGTCATATATAGTGCTTTTCTCAAAAATGGTGCAAGAAATATAAATATCATAGAAATATTTTAGAAAAGCAACTTTCTTAAGTAAATTTTTTCACAGAAAAAAGTAGAAACAATTGAAAAAATTAGCTTTGCCGCCTTTTTATTAAATAGAAGTGTATTTTTCTGCCAAAAATACGCCAACCTATTTGAGACAGCTAAATAGTCGCGGTACTAATCATCTGTTTGGCTGTTTAATGGGCCTGTGCCTTCATTTGATATGGCCATTTCAACTTTTAAAAAGTTTGGAACTCGACAAATAATGGAATTTGTATGCAACATTGCAGTCCCAAAATCGAGACTGCAATGTTTTTAACTTTTTAATTTTTGACTGACCATAAACTACGCGCTTCGCAACCTATTTTTTAAACGGCAAAGTCGACTTTGCCGTCCATTTTTGAGAAATAGTACATTATTGTCGAGGCTCGGAAGTAGCTACTTGCAGGCTGAGGATTCGTTTTAAACGGACGACCTTGGGAGTCCGTTTAATTGAATCCGAAGCCAGCAAGTAGCCTTCCAGCCAAGTCATATATAGTGCTTTTCTCAAAAATGGTGCAAGAAATATAAATATCATAGAAATATTTTACAAAAGCAACTTTCTTACGTATATATTTTCACAGAAAAAAGTAGAAACAATTGTAAAAATTAGCTTTGCCGCCTTTTTATTTTTTAATAAAAAAATAGAAGTGTATTTTTCTGCCGAAAATACGCCAACCTATTTGAGACAGCTAAATAGTCGCGGTACTAATCATCTGTTTGGCTGTTTAAAGGGCCTGTGCCTTCATTTGATATGGCCATTTCAACTTTTAAAAAGTTTGGAACTCGACAAATAATGGAATTTGTATACAACATTGCAGTCCCAAAATCGAGACTGCAATGTTTTTAACTTTTTAATTTTTGACTGACCATCAACTACGCGCTTCGCAACCTATTTTTTAAACGGCAAAGTCGACTTTGCCGTCCATTTTTGAGAAAAATTATTAAACTTCAGGATTTATTTGATCCGACTTTCATTTATAGCTGGTCAAACAAATCTTGTCAGTAGAAAAAGGCGCGAAGTTCAAATTTTCTATGGGACGATAACCCTTCGCGCCTACATTTTTTAAATTTGCAGCGTTTTTCTACTGACAAGATTTGCATGACCAACAATTTTTTTTTAGGTATACTGGCCTGCAGTTTTCTTAGAATTCTATATCTAAATTGGATCCTGAAAAAAAAACCGCTGCTCTTATTTTAAATTAACTTCACTGGAATATTTAAATTGCTCACTGTTGCTAATATTAGCAAGTTAGCCAATTGAAAAATACCCATCGGGAACAACCCGCCAATTAACAGAACAAGGAAAATTGTTTTTCGCACAATAGCGTTAGAAAATTAATCCAATTTGCTCATCAAAGCGCTACCCATAGAGATCCATGTTGGCTATTGTTTAGCGTTAGCGCACAATTTCCGCCAGGGTAATCATAAATGTTGTGTCTATGTCCTCGCAACGCTTAAATTGAATTGAAATTGAAGTTGTTTTTAGAAAAAAGCCTATCTAGACTTTGTGGTTTTGCAATGTTGAGCTAACTATGAATGCTAGGCAGATTTCTAAAACTGACGTTTTACGTGTTAACTTAAAGGATAACTCACGCTAGAATAGGGTTACCAGATGACAGAAATTTTCCTGACATGTCAGGAATTTTAGCCTTTTGTCAGGAATGGGGCGGAACACGAAAAAGTCAGGATTTTTTTGAATCGATAGACTTTTTTTTTATAAAATACCTTAAAATTACCTAATTGAATATACTTAAATTAATAAAACGCGGCTCCCAGTGGCTATCGGCTCAATCGGGTGGCTATCGCTAAAGGCTAGACCCCCCCGTCGTCAAATAAAATATGAATGTGAGGAAAAATATTCGGAAATCAGGAATTTTGTCAGGAAATTCTAAATTTGTATCTGGTAACCCTAACAGGACTGGACCACAAAATAAAAATTATCATTGGCTAATATTAATAAACATGGGCTGTTATAGTATAGATTACAGGGAATACAGCTGAGTGGTGTGACTTGATACAAATTACAAACTATAAAGGAAAGGCCCACCGCTGTATCACTGAGCTACCACTGGGTTACCAGATGACAGGGGACGGAACACGAAAATGTCAGGAGTTTTTTGAATTGAAAAAAATATTATAAAAAAAATACCTTTTTAGTTACTTACTTAATACAAATAATAAATGTAATAATCGGGTGGCCATCGCTGACGGCTAGACGACCCCCCCCCCCCCCCCCCGCCCCGTCGTCGTCAAAAATTGTAATGTCAGGAAAAATATTCGGAAATCGGGAATTTCGTCAGGAAATTCTAAATTTGTATCTGGTAACCCTACGCTAGAACGATCCGGGTTTGAGACGTGACTACCGGCATTTCTTTTTCTATGACAAGAGATCGGTGATCACGTGATGCTTTCATACCGTCGGGTGACAAGCAAAAGTCACTAAGTACTATCAAAAAATTAAAGTAACAATGCACTTTATTACACTTGTAACACGGTTTATTGTCCAATAATTTCAATGGTGTTAGTTAGTGACTTTTACTTGTCACCCGACGATGCAAAACTGAAGTGTCGGGCGCCCCGGCCCGGTCCCCGACATTTACAACTACAGCAGCGTCATTGCTGGCGCAACATTGCAGTAGCGGGATATGGGCGATGTCACCACTGTCACCAGATCGATCATTCTCGACAAGTTGATGCAAGACATATAAAAACATCATTTTCAAAACTTATAATCTGTAGGATAACTGTAGGTGCCTTAAAACAAAGAGTTAATAAAGATACCTAATTATTTATATCTTAAAAGGCGGTTCTGGTGCCAGACAACCTGTAAGCTTATACTATTTTCAGTACTGTACACTTACTTACATTTATAACACAACGTAAAAGTAATAGTCTCATTTACCTTGCAAGTTTCTAGCTTGTGGTAGGTAAAGCTGGACTTGTGGCTTAGGAGCCACAGTGACAATGGATACAATACGCCCCAAAAAAACCTTGTTTGCGGGACCTTGAGCTGCGTGTTTGCGCTTGCGAATGTTTTGTATACGGCTGTATATATAACACCATGAAAGGATAAAACTAAAAGACCGACGTCTACACGAAATCACGTTCCTCAAATACTCAGCTTATTGCCATATGGCATTACTAACGTAGCAGGTCTCAGTTCCATTACTTTTTTCGGCGCTTCGAGCTCAGAGGGCCTAACGGGAACCACGTTCGACGTGTTGTCTCCCTGTCACACTTACGTATGAATTTACAAGTGCGACAGAGAGGCAACATGTCGAACGTTGTTCGCGGTAGGCCCTCTGCTTTCGCGTTAGGCCCTCTGCTTTCGCGTTAGGGTACCACAGCGCCATCTAGTGAACGGAAGTTGAGTTATTTTGAAGTAAGTCTCCGTTCCATTCATCTCATTCGACGTTTTTTAGCCCGCTTGTCAAAATAACTCAACTTCCTTATATTGGAGAACCGAACTTTGAATAGAAACTGTCAGTCTTCTTGTTTTATTCATCCATGAAAACACCTAACCTAAATCATGAGAGCGGGTACAGATGGATTGAACATAAGTATTGTCACTTATTACCGTGTAAGTGACCTACAGCATATACATACCTACATATAGAGCGGTCTCATACTATTTTATAAATAACTACGACTATAGGTACCTATATTTACATACTTTTCGTGCGTAGTCCTGCAGAATACCGCGTCACTCATAACAAGTCCGTGCCAAGTCAAAAAGTAAGTTAAATCGCGATACTATTATAAGTATAACAATTAGTTTGTCCATTGAATAGTATGAATTAGCAAAGATTTTAGATTTTTGAATTTTGGCAATTGAGGAATATTTTGCTTAACGATTTTCACGTTGATATACGCGTTAAATAACTGTGTTACTCTGTTTAGGCACAGTAAACTTTGATTAAAGTTGGTATTTATTCTCGCATGCACTGGAAAGATTAATGTAGGTCTATAATGTAACATGAATATTCGGTCCATATTTTATTCAAATACAATTGTGATCTGTGATCATGTATTATCAATCAAGTAGGTAACATTAAAATAACGTACCTACATATTTCCAACCTACTGGTTTTTCTCTCGTATAGTTAACGGACTTACAGCGTTAAGCTTTTCTTAAGGCAGACCGAAGTCGTTTAAGGCCGACACACGATAAGGCTCGAGAAAAAAGTGGAATTAAAACTTGTGCGCTTTGGTCGCGACCTCGCCGATAATTCTGGACTATTCCGAACTCCGATCACGTAGGAAAGATCACTATTTTAAGATACTTTGCCTCGTTCTACCTGTACCTACTCGTAATTTATAATCAAATTTTACTGCTACATCGTTGCGATAACCACGTTTCCTGAACACGTTTTTGTTTCAGAATAACCGGTAACTAACCATGAAAGTAAGGATATAAATATTGAGGAAGTTGACATAATAAACACGATGATGTTGTGAATTAAGTAGGTACAGTCACCGGCAATAATATGTTACACAACTAAGGCCCCAAAAATATCTGACACGGTCTTATTTGTAGAGACATAAGAGCTTGTCACATATTTTTGCGGCCTTCGAAGAGTAACATAGTATTGCAGGTGACTGTACATTACTGACTTCAAAACTAGTTGAAACAAAAATGTATTAAAGTCATGTTTAACTATTTGAGGCAATTATTTTCGACACGATTTAATAAATAAATAAATAAATATTAGGGGACATCTTACACAGATCAAACCTAGCCCCAAACTAAGCAAAGCTTGTACTATGGGTACTAGGCGACGATATACATACTTGTATAGATAAATACATACTTATATACATAGAAAACAACCATGACTCAGGAACAAATATTAGTGTTCATCACACAAATAAATGCCCTTACTGGGATTCGAACCCAGGACCATCGGCTTAGCAGACAGGGTCATTATCCACTAGACCAGACCGGTCGTCTAAATATTATACCTAACAAATTCAAAAAATCGGCTTAGGCAGTTGACAAAACACCTTGTGTGAAGACGAATCACAATCTACGAATAGATAATCGCTCGACATGATTCACTCCTTCTATCAATTTATTTTAATATGTATCTAACAAATCTGTACATTCAGACTAGTAATACTGGTAACATGTTCTCTTATTGTGTCTTTTGAATGCTCGGCAATGAAAGTTTCATCTTCTTCAGTAAGTTCTCTATTGCGCATGATAAAATAGTAACTAGTGAAAGTTGAGAACTCCATGCTCTGTGAAACAGATCAGTGAGGAAAATTAGTTTCAAACTGTAGTAGAGTGAATTCGATAACACAGTAGATACATCAACATCATACCTACATGATACATGCTTTTACCAACCTATAGGTGGGTGAATCAACTTTTAAATGTCCACATGATGAAATTATGGATTTTTTTTTATTTGTTATTGTCCATATTTATATATTTATTTAAAAGATAATTTTCTCTTGTTTATGATTATGTATAAAGCAGAGCTGTTTCTTTAAGAATTTAGTGAATATGACGAAAAAAATTCACCAGCCCAAATCTGCCCTGTCCCCTGGACCACTATCCAAGAGTATTTTTAAACATACTAGACATCAATTATTGTTTAAACAATTATTTTAATTACGTTAATTAAACAATGCTGTATAATTTTTTATCTTTATATATGATATGTACTCACGAAATTTCACAACATATCCCTAAAAATTGTCCCCTGGACAACTTTTATTACACATAATCGGAAATAGTTATAGTAATGTGCCTGGCAGACCCTGCCGGCGATGGCGGGATGAACTAGACTCCTTCTTAAAGGAGTGGCCAGACATAGCACTGGACAGAGATTTGTTTAGAAATTGGGGGGAGGCCATTGCCCAGCAGTGGGACACGACAGGCTCCAAATAATAATAAGAAAATTGCTCCTGCTACTTTGTTTTATATTGTGTTATTGTATCTTGAAAAATTTGAACTGCTCTTTAATTTACAAAGAAAAAAATAAAGATACCTGTTTTTCAATTTAGGGACAACTTAGTTGTCCCATTGACATATCTGGTTGTCCAATGGAAATATTAATAATAAATCTTAAAGAGGGTACTAAATGAAACAAATTTAATAAAATATCAGAAAGCACCAACAAATATATGTATGTTAGTGCTTTCTGATACTTTATTGAATTTGTTTCAGACCCTATAAAAAATCTTATCACATCGTTTTTGTCCAAAAGACAACCAAAATGTCCTACGGACAAGCACTTGCGTTGTCCAAGTGACTAGTTGTCAGAGGGACTTATCTAAAACTTTGAGCCGTATAATAAATACGAAAGATTTTTTGTGTTAAAATTATACAGGTACAATTTATTGTAATATGTTAAGTATTTATGTAGGTATTTATGCCAGTGGTCCGATGGACATATAATAAAGCCACCCACACTCTCCAACAGTACTCGATCGACTGACGCCGCGAGTTTCGTGTAATCAAAATGGCGAGTAGTCCTATCTGCTTACCAGAAACTTGAACTTGTCGTCAAGTATCTTGCTACGTTATGTATATTTAGATTTCATAACTAATTTATGTTTGTCCAGTTGACCTGCATGACGTGGATAATTCAAGGGACAAAATTTAAACGCAAGAAATTCATAAACCGTTAATGCAAATATAACAAATCGGTATATTTTATTGATGATACTTATCCATAAAAATGATTATGTGTTTAATATCAATTCCACAACAGTATTTTTTTCATAATACAAAGTTTTATGGTGCTCTGTTGCAAGGGGACAATCTGTCCTACTATGGAAAACCAACTTGGTCTGTTGGACAACCAATAAAGAACGGGTAAATTGTAAACAAAATTAAATGTTTTGTAATAAAATGTTAGAAAATATTAATAGGAACATAACGGAATACTAAAAAACTCATACTTTTATATAAATTTGTATTATCGATCAGGGTCTCTATACGTGTGACGTTGAACACTTAAAAGTTAATTCACCCAGGTACTATATTGAATTTTGGGAGCTGACTTTACAATTTATATTAGTTTATTAATTATTGTATTTTGGACAATCTTTATTTTGTAATTTTTGATTGTCAACTATATGATTGATTTATACTTTTTATTAACATGTGTACAGCCACACGCTAAGGCCGAGTACCTGTATTACTAAATGGACTGAAACGATATGGAATCAAATGGTACTCAGGCGTTGCATGTGCCTGCACAGACTGCATAAAATAAGGTGGGAGGCGATAGCAAGGGATCCTATTGGCCTAAGTCCCTACTTCCCTAGCCCTAACTTATTCTATGACAAGGATGTCTGTACCGGGAGACCTATCGGTAACAGACGGATTCCCTACGGGGGGGGATCAAGGTGGTTTGGATGGATACTTGCTGCCGATTGCCCAGGCTCAAGCGACCGATTAAGGCTGAAGGAGTCTTATGCCACAGCAAGGGTTCCTGTAAAAAGGTGGTGGATGGGAGCCTCTACTCTCAGAGTGTCGCCCTGAGCAAGCAGAGGTTTTTTGGGTATGGAGGTAGTGAAACACCAACGGACAATTGGTATCTGCTTTATTTACAATTTGCATTTCTTTATATACACAACTTTACTTATAGCACACATATGTAAATCTTATTTGTATTCTATCCGTGTAAAGTGCAACTAAGACAATATGTTTCTGCTGGCTTGTGCCCTAGATTGATCTGCGTGGATCAGCGCGATGCGCTGATGCAATCTGTTGTTTAAACATCCTGGCGACTCCCGAAGGCAGCGGGGATGATGGGAAGCTGCTCTATAGCGGCTGTATCGGACGTAACTCTATTTCTTCGAACTGGCTGCTGTTGTTGGCCGTTGGGTTTGTTCTGTGGCGCTTGGGTTTCGGTGGAGCCGACCTAGCGGGGGCGGCGGACAGCGGAGCAGACCGCTGGCTGGTTGTGCAGGAACGAATGTGCAACAGGACATGTGGACCATAACAAACTGTTAGTATTATTAGAATAAAGACTGCTATAACGACGAACCGAGACTAATTGCTACTGAGTTACTTTGTATCTGTTTCCAAATTGTATTGTCTAAATGTTTTTGGAGTAAATTCTCGTTACTAGTGAGATGTTTAAATGTCTCTGGAGCTGTCAAGAACTTCCTCATCTCTGGTTATATCTTCTATTTGATTGATTGTTTCGTTTGTATTTAATAAAAAGTTGGCTTGTCTTGAGAACGGTGGTTGGTTGGTTGGTGGGTTGGTTGGTTGGTTGGTCGTTGGTTGGTGGTGGTTGGTTAGTCGGTGGTTGGTTGGTTGGTTGGTTAGTTGGTTGGTTGGTTGGTGGTTGATTGGTGGTGGTTGGTTGGTTGGTTGGTTGGTTGGTTGGTTGGTTGGTTGGTTGGTTAGTTGGTTGGTTGTTGGTTGGTTGTTCTCATATCATTGGACCTGGGCTTGATGAATCATCGAGTGATGGGGTTTGTTGCAAAAATGACACAACATTGTACTGTTACATTTCTCTGCAGAGTCATGATTTATGCAGTTGTAACTTTTTTTTTCCTTTTTTTTTTCTGTCTCGAATCACCTTAAGGCGCTCGGGAATACTTAGCAATTTAAACTTTGCGCAAGAATAAATCTTGTGGTCCTCATTCTGACAGTACTAGCAGTTTTGGCCGTGTGCTTTGTCTGACTGTACAATCTGCAAAGTAGTAATTCCATTCCCTTTCGGTGTCTGTGTGGAAGTGATCTGGGTTGCAGTTTCCAAACATTTAAATCTTTTTTCCATGAATCCCATCATTTCGGTTAAACTCTGATTTTTGTTTGGTATTTCCAAGGCTAGTTCATAAATGCTATTGGTCTCAGTGTCCCATTTTCGACTGATGATACGAGTTAAAATCGGATCCCAGTGTGACGTATTCACTCCTTGGTTCGTTAATGCGGCTAAGCTCTCCTTTATTGTATCCACATTGTATCAAACATGTTTTTTATTTTAACAGCGCTAGGTCGTTCTATTGTAGGTAAGTCAAGCAACTTGTCAATAAACTTCGAACTGATTAGTCGTTCATTCTCATAACGCTGCGTCAACAATTCTCACGCGGTGTCGTAATTGTTTTGGCTAATGCTCAATTGTTGAATCATTTTTTCAGGCTCTCCTTTTAAAATGTGTTTTTAAATATTGCATTTTCTCTGTGTTTGATAACGTAGCGTCGTTGTGGATAAGATTTTTAAATAAATCGTGGAATGAGTACCAGGATTCGTATTCCCCTGTGAATATCGGGATGGTGATCTTTGGCAAGTTGGCCCGTTTTCTGGTTTCGGTGGAACTACGTGCGATGGCGGGATCGGCTGACTCGTTAATTCTAGCTTGTAGTTGGTACGACGTGTCTTCAACATCTTTTTGGCATCCTTCAAAACCCTCTTTCGTGAAATATTCGTCACTAAATGAACTTCCTTCTACGCATAGTCCCAAATGCTCCTCTTCTATAGTTTCCCACTGTTTCTGGATGGCTTGAAGAGTTATTTGCAGGAACCAGATTGGCTTGTTTTCAGTAATGGCTTGCCTGGCTGCGGCTAACTTCTTGACGAACTGGGATATGCGCCACTTCTGCATCCCTAGCTTTGGCGAAACTTCCTGGCTGTCTACAAACTTGAACCCCGTAGACCCGCCTTGGCTAACTTCCATCAACGCTTCTTCACACTTGTCTAGGTAGGCTGTGGCTTCTTCATAGATGCTCTGGAGGCTACCGTAGTAGCTGGTCATGTAGGTGTGGGTGGCTAACCGGTCTTCCGGCTTAAGTCGGGCGTGGTTTTCTTCGATTTGTGTTTTAATTCCGTTAAGCATCGCCCTCTTGTCCATGATGTACTTATGTGTCTTCCTGTTCGCCGAATCCTTTTTCATATCCGTCAACAAGGTCTTAAGTCCTCCTCCTAATTCTTCTTGGTTCTTCAGAAGTTCGTTGAGTTTGACAGCGTCCATGTTGTAAGTTTGTCAGTCAAACCCTACCAAATTATTTTATACCTAACCGTGGGAGGACAATGTTAACAAGGTCGCGGTGTATAACGTACCTAGTGGTGGAGGGCGAATTTAATAGTCGATATTACTGACTGGTTGGCTGTCAATATCACCGACTCAACAGACACCCCTTAAGTTACCATATACTCATAGCAATGTTATCCTTAAGGGATATCCGGCTCGAAGGACCATATGTACAGCCACACGCTAAGACCGAGTACCTGTATTACTTAATGGACTGAAACGATATGGCATCAAATGGTACTCAGGCGTTGCATGTGCCTGCACAGATTGCATAAAATAAGGTGGGAGGCGATAGCAAGGGATCCTATTGGCCTAAATCCCTACTTCCCTAGCCCTAACTTATTCTATGACAAGGATGTTGTACCGGGAGACCTATCGGTAACAGACGGATTCCCTACGGGGGGGGATCCAGGTGGTTTGGATGATACTTGCTGCCGATCGCCCAGGCTCAAGCGACCGATTAAGGCTGAAGGAGACTTATGCCACAGCAAGGGTTCCTGTAAAAAGGTGGTGGATGGGAGCCTCTACTCTCAGAGTGTCGCCCTGAGCAAGCAGAGGTTTTTTGGGTATGGAGGTAGTGAAACACCAACGGACAATTGGTATCTGCTTTATTTACAATTTGCATTTCTTTATATACACAACTTTACTTATAGCACACATATGTAAATCTTATTTGTATTCTATCCGTGTAAAGTGCAACTAAGACAATATGTTTCTGCTGGCTTATGCCCTAGATTGATCTGCGTGGATCAGCGCGATGCGCTGATGCAATCTGTTGTTTAAACAACATGTGTACTTAAATGTAGCTATGTCAGCCGATTTTTGGTATAATGCAAGAAGTTTAGGCCATCGACATTTTAGGCAGTCCGAACTGCGCCAAAGATTTTATTATTATTATGTTTAATATGAACTTGTAATTTTGTCTATGTTACTAGCAAACATGGACGCAAAATTAGAACCCATTCACACTTATAAACATATGAAATTCTGAAAGTAGGCCAGCTTAAGAACCGGGCCTTTTGGCGCAGTTACCTACCCCCCTGTTTGAAAGTAACACGCCTGCAGATTGCTGCTACTAGATATTAATGTTATACGAGTAAAACGCAGAAGAATGTCAGTGTCAGCGTTGAATGGGTATTATAAATTGTGATAATGAGGAGTTTACGCGAGTTTCAGCTGTCAATAGAAGGCCATAACAATAAAGGAGCATATGGCGAGCCATAGCGATCGGCAAGCGCAGACGAGACCGGTTTCCGCGGTGCGGTTTACGATTACAATGCCTCGAACTCGAGCGTAAATAATATATTATGTATTTTCAAATACGAGGGCTGAATGAAAAGTTCGCGGCCTGCTCAGTAAAAAAATTCACAGATTTCGTGCCTCACACGACTATCGAGCACATTGGAAATGAATCTACGG